>NW_024087831.1:0-39676 GCF_009730915.1 Dioscorea cayenensis subsp. rotundata
AAAAATCTAGCAAAAAGTCCCTTTTCTGCCTAAAACTCATGAGATATATACCCCTGGTCATATCTGGGCGATAGGGGTCAGTATAGAGGTGATACACCCCGGGTCACACGGGTCGTATGTTTCCATACAGTATACGGCATCCATATGGCCTCATATACTCGGGTAGTATGGAAAATCCAAGCACACTCGAATCATCGCTGCTAGAGGGTGATATGGCCCCATACTTGGTAGTATGGGGGTAGTACAAAATTTCTGTTTTCTTCTTGACAAGGTCCCCTTGCTTATATCCCGCAAGTGTACGGGTTTGTCGAAGTAATAATCCCGGTGAGCTGGGTATTGAATCCACAGGATTAGGGAATGAAAAATTACTTAATTCGATTCTTAGCTATGTGAAAAGATCAATGATGATGAGTGTGATAATCGATTCAATTATCAACAGTAAAAACAACATAGTAAAGAGAACAAAAGTAAAGTAAAGGGTAAGGCAATCGATAAAGATGGGTACCGGATAATGCTCCGCCTAGGATAATTGTTTCAAGTGCAAGAACCCCCTATTATGCTTCCTAATCAATGCAAATGGTGAGTCATGGAAACCTTAATTACATAGTCCCAAATCTAAGGTCATACTACGCCTAACTCTATACATGTCCCGGAGGAGAAATCGAACAATCTCAACACTCGCGACTCGCATAGAGTTGCAATGAGCTCTAGGGATTCCAAGTGATAAATCTTTTCCTAATTATAGACCTCAAACCCTTGGTCCAGTGGAAGGTCCCTAACCACAATCGAGCCATAGATACTAAGATCACCCTCAATGCTTCCACCCGCTGCACTCAACTAAGCCCTGTGGAAGTTCATTCCTTAGACCATTCACTCTATTATGGCCGCAAAGAACTCGAGGAACATAGGTAGAACTCTATCATGCCGTAGGGGAAAGGGGATCGCCCTCGCACTCTCCCGACTCACCCTCTCAACCATCTCTAACCTAGCTTTGTCTAATGCTCATGGTGTGTCACCACCACAAGTGTTACCAACAAGAACTCTCAACCCTAGTGTCAGCTTTGATCAAGGTACCTTATGAGTATCCCGTAAGTGCACGGGTTTTGTCAAGTAATAATCCCGGTGAGTCGGGTCGAACTATTGTGGAGTAGGAGTAAAATACTTAATTTGATTCTTATCTATGTGAAAGATCAATGATAAGGAGTGTGATAATGATTCAATTCTCAATAATAAAAGAAATAAGAAAGAGAGCAAAAGTAAAGAAGAGGGTAAGGCAATCGATAAAGATGGGGTAGCCGGATAATGCTCCACCTAGGATAATTGTTTCATGAGCAAGAACCCTCTATTATGCTTTCTAATCAATGCAATGGTGAGTCATGGAAATCCTTAATTACATAGTCCCAAATCTAAGGTCAACTATGCCTAACTCTATCACATGTTCCGAAGAGAAATCGAAACAATATCAACACTCGCAGACTCAGAGTAGAGTTGCAATAAGCTCTAGGATTCCAAGTGATAAATCTCTTCCCTAATTATAGACCTAACCCTTGGTCCGTGGAAGGTCCCTAACCACAATTAAGCCCCTAGATACTAAGATCACCCTCAACGCTCACCCGCTGTAACGCGTAACTAAGCCCCCAGCCGTAAGTTCATCCTTTAGACCATTCACTCTATTATAGATGCAAAGAACTCGAGGAATGTAGGTAGAATCTATCACAATCGAAGGGAGCCAGGGACGCCTCCCTGCACTCCTCTCGACTCACCCTCTCAACCCTCTCCAACCTAGCTTTGTCTAACACATGTGTGTGTCACTCACTGACAAGGTTACCAACAAGAACTCTCAACCCTAGTGTCACTCTAGGGGAAATGTTCAAACAATCAAGCATTCAAGGTTGGAGCTCACAATAAACATCAATTTATTGAAAACATAATAAAGAGGTTCAAAGAAACAAATACATCCTAGGGTTCACAATACCCGAGTACCCACTAGGGGTTTAGCTCTCCATGGAGCTAAGTACAATCAAAGAAATAGAATGTAAAAGCAATGAATCCATAAAGAAACACCCTCGATGGTCGTGCTGATGGTTTTGTGGAGAGTCCTCTACTCGTCGTAAGGGATCCTTTATCCAGCCTAGGATACACCTCGCCAGATCGGTGCCGACAAAAACTCTCCCAATTACTTTCTTCCAAATGACGCGCGATGTAGGAGCCGTAGAACCTCTCCAAAAAGCTAGCCAATTACCCTCAAAACCCTAGCCGAAGCCCTCTCACAAGTTGGGGAAAAGATGGAGAAAAGAATACCAAAATCGGGGCTGATTCGGCTTTAAATAGGGGTGGAATCGGGCGTACTCACACGGCATGGATGCTCCACGCCCGTGGAATTTCCACACGGGCGTGATAATTTCCACACCTGTAGATTCTCTATTTCTCCGGGTTTCTACCGGTCAGAAACATTGTCGCTACAATGATATACTACAATGTTGCTACAAGACTGGCACGCAAAGATTCGCCCTCGATAGCTTACCCATTCCATACTTTCATCCGGTAACTGAAAACGGCACACGCTCACGTCGTGGATCACTTGCTTCTTCAATGTTGTACATGTTGGCGAAACTCTTGTTCTATGTGTATAAGTCATAGTGCTCGAGTGTGACTGTCTTTGTGCCCCTCCAAATGGATGTGCCAACTCGAATACGAGGAGGTTGGCACACACTCTAGCATCTCACATCGACCTATGTCTTCGCGTTTGAACCTTAGCAAGATTTCCTCCAAAATCGGTGGATTGTGATCCATATTGGCCTACTTCCTTCATACTCGCCTCACAACCCTACCTGCATTAGAGTAACATAAAAACACACATATTCATATAAAAACCCGAGAAAAGTAATGCTCAACATAAGGAATGAACGCTTCGCATTTGTATCGCACAAGCACTTATCATGTCACTCTAGGGGAAATATTTATACAATCAAGCATTCAAGGTTGGAACTCACCATAAACATCAATTTATTGAAAGCATAATAAAGAGGTCTAAAGAAACAAATACATCCTAAGGTTCACAATACCCGATTACCCACTAGGGGTTTAGCTCTCCATGGAGCTAAGTACAATCAAAGAAATAGAATGTAAAAGCAATGAATCCACAAAGAAACCCCGATAGTCGTGTCGATGGTCTTGTCGAAAGTTCTCTCACTGCCGTCCCAAGGATTCCCTCGTCTGCAAAGGATACGCCGATGGAAGCCCCCTACCAACCTTCTTCCTAAGGAATAACGATGTCGGAGCCGTAAAACCTCTCCAAAATCTTGGCCAATAACCCTCGAAACCCTAGCTGAAGCCCTCTCATGTTGGGGAAAAGATTGAGAAAAGAATGCCAAAAATCAAAGCTAAATCGGCTTTAAAATAGGGTCGAATCGGCGACTACACCCGGCGTGGATGCTCCACGTGCCTCAGGCGAATTTCCACACCATGCGAGGATAATTTCAACACGCCCGTGTGGGATTCTCCTCGCTCTCGGTTTCTACCACCGTGAGCAAGTGCCGCCACAAGATATGCCATGCTTGCTATGCTACGCTGTTTGCTCAATAACTTCCCCATTCCATACTTTCATCCGGCAACGAAATGGGCACACGTTCACATCATGGATCACTTGCTTCTTCAATGTTGTACACATTGGTGGAGCTCTTGTTCTATGTGCATAAGTCGTAGTGCTTGAGTGTGACTGCCTTTGTGCCTCCTCCAAAATGGATGTGCCAACTTGAATACGAGGAGGCTGGCACACACTCTCAGCATCTCACACCGACCTATGTCTTCGCTGCTTGAACCTTAGTAAGATTTCTCCAAAAATTGGTGCATTGTGATCCAACATTGGTCCTGTTTCCTTCATACCTCGACCTCACAACCCTACCTCGCATAAAAAGTAACATAAAAACACACATATTAGTGTAAAAACCCGAGAAAAGTAATGCTCAACATAAGGAATAAACGCTTCAGATCAGACGCATGCTAGCACTTATCACTTCTCTTTCGCCCAAATGATATCTTCTTGTTCTCCATGGCTTTCATGCCCCTACAAAGCAAATAGTAGATGATTAAGCTTAAACGGCATCAAACCTCGCAAAATACATGCAAAGTGAATACGATATATACATGAAAACATCACATTTAGACATTTATCGTGGGCCTCAAGGCTATCCCCGTGAGTTTAGCTCGGAATGTCCACGCCTTGCCGAATTTCCAAGACCGGGCTGGAACACTTAGTGATTTTTCTGCTGTTATGCGTGAGGCCACGACTGCGTGGTTACCCCCGTGGGTCGAGCACAGTGGGTACTTTCATCAACTGGTGGTTGCATCTCAAGAAGGGTTTTTCTCGGAGCCACAGGGCATGCACCGCCCGGCCGAGCTTTCACGCACGCAAGTACTCATGCACGCCCTATGTGGATGCGTAACCCAAGAAAAGCGAGTTTGCTCTTTAAAATTTCAGGAATTCCTTTTCGTGCCTTCATCTCCAATCACACTGGTGACTCACTCCCGATCAACCACTCTCCAGCCTCCCTCACCATTGTTTTGGAGGATTTTCTCTGCACATTCTACACTTGATTTCAAGTGTTCAAATCTATTCTCTACTCGGGTAAAAGTCATCCCTTTTCTCGCGCTTAATTTCATGTAGCGATTAAAAGTCTTCGATGCCAAACGTGATTTTCTATACATTATAATGGTTTATGCATGTGTAGAAGACATTGTTTAACAAATGCGTCCTGAGTTGTACTTGGAGGAATCTGCTGTGGAACCGCATGTGTTTCATGCCGGCAGATCTGCACACCTGCATGGATAATTTCCACAGCCCTGTAGAATTCTCGCATGTAGCTCTTTTTCTCGAACCTTGATGATCATTTTCTCCCACCTTTGCATTATATGCAGGCCTCGAGTGAGGACACATGAAGTTAAGCATCTCCCGAGATATCCGCTCAAGCTGCAATATACATGGAATTTTGAACCTCAAAGATCGTGCCCAATTTTGGAGATTATCACTGGGCTCTAGTCATACTGGGCTTTGTAGATTTCCGTGTCGAGAGATATTCAGAGAGTCCGTACAGTATGCTTTTGTGCCGAAGGAGATTGAGGAGATGCTAGTAGTGTGTCGGAGGAGGTTGGTCGTGATCGATCAAGAAGCCAAGATTCCAGCACGCGACACTAGTAGGTGTTACATGCCTGGAGCTGGACCATCCGTATGGGAAGAAGCTTGCCACCATGGATGCGATGCAGCCTCGAGCATCTGCGACATCCATTCGCATGAGTGTCACCGAAGTTCTTGGTTCATATACACCGGCCTCTATCACGGCACAATAACACACAAAGGCACGTAGGAGCGTAGCACATCACGGACCGATTTCCCGCAGTATAGCGACTCAAGATTAGGCACATTGGTCAGAGCTTTGGATATGGATAGTATAAACCCAGGTGGCTATACAGCCACCATCCCATCGTCGAGCCACGTGTATTTCGCACTGTCCTCACGCAGGTCGTCAAGTCAAGGTGACAACACACTGCTTTCGGAAAGTGCGCAAAGTGTGACTCTACTTTATCTATATCTTATGGTCCAGCCACGCGTGCCAATCCATTTTCGCAGCACACATAGTGGTAGCCGCTGAGGCACTAGGGCCAGCCTCTGCAGTGAGCGAACCACTACGCCTGGTCGGTCCTCACGCTACTAGACTCATCTTGGGACAGGGCTTTTATGGGATACTATACAGGCCGCCAAGAGTGTGGCGCCGCGCCTCGCATCTCCGGGATTTGGTGATGATCAGGATGATGCTGGTGCATACTGCATGGGGCCCGTGCATATATTATGGCTTGTGTTCCATCCCAGCAGAACTGGAGAGAGGATGTGCGATGCTGGAGGGGTCCCCAATAGGATTCTGGGTCCTGGGCCAGATGCATGACTAAGGACCAGACCCCTTTGCAAAGATAGTGGGAGAGATTCCCGGTGATCAAGACCCATTTTTACCCTCCCTCGAGCTCATGATCATATCGGGAGTGCTCCCGAGAGCACGCCGTGGAAGCTGCTTCTCGCATCAAATCAAGCGAGCTCCTGCCATACGCAGATCGCAGACAAGATACCCGAGATGTTGGCCCATTTCGATCATGGTGTCAGTGGCGGCTGATTAGCGTAGTCTCCGCCTCCCTCCCGTATCCCCACCACCATGCCCACCGCATCTTTTGAGTACCCAAAGAATAGTAGCGGGCTAGTAGCGTGACACCGACACTCCTTGATCTCTATTATCTCTATCGCTACACTTCCTAATTTTAGACTTACATACCGTAGCACCTTCCTTCCCGAGTTTTCTTATTTTCACTTTTGTTATTCCTTGATGATGCACTGCCCCATCTTCATATACTTGAGTTGTTTTGTTTTATCGAGCTTCACCGAACGCGTGCGCGCGCAGATGGTCTTGTCATCAAAGTAATTGAGATTTTGCGGCACGCCAATGGTGTTTCGCTTGGCCATGTATGCTTCACAAACCCGCTGGAACATCACTCCCCAAGGATTTAGCTCCACAAAATGTGATAAGGTTAGTGATATGAATGCGAAGCATTTCTTTCCTACGCAAGATTACTTTTCCCGGGCTTTACACCATCGATATGTGTGTTTCATGTTGGTATAGCAAATGGTCATGAAGGAAAGAAATCACCGTGGATCTAGCATGCAGGAAACTGAACGCTGAGACATGGTCCGTGCGAGATGCCAGAGCGTGTGCCAACCTCCCCGTATTTGAGTTAGCACAACCATTTGAGGCACAAGAGCGCTACACTCAAGCATTCCCGACTCTATACTACATGAACAAGATCTCCAACACTCGGTCACTAGAAAGAAGCAAATGATCCACGACGCACGCAGCCCGCTTGTGTCACCTCAATGAAAGTATGGACTCGGAAGTATTTTGTAGGCCGTGCACGTAAGCAAGAGTAACGTAGTAAAAGCACTCAAGCGATTGTTCACAGCCAGCCTAAAAATCATAATTTAGAGAATCCACATGGGCGCAGGGATCACACACGCCCGCTGGAAATTCCACATGGCGGAAAAATCCACGACGACTAGTGGAGCTCGACCAAATTTCATTTAAAGTCGACATTTCTCGATTTCAAGATTTGTCTCCATCTTTTTCCTCAACTCGTGAGCTTTTTCTGCCAGGGTCTGAAAAGGCATCACTAGTGCCGGGAGAGATTCTCACTTCTACACTGTCATTCTTGAAGAAGTTGCTGAGGGAGCTTTCCAGCCGAAAGTCTCATGCCCCATGATGCGAAATCGGACGATGCAGCAGACCTCCACAAAGACCATCGACACGACCATCGAGGGAGGGTTTTCAAGACCGGATCAGTCTTTATATTCCATCTTCCTCTCACTGCAGACAGCGGAGAGCTCAGTCCCCTCAGTGCTACCTCGCATTTGCGAACCCCAGATGTATCTCACATTATCAATTAATCGATGCCTGTTGTCGAGTCTCACTGAACGCCTGATCTGTACGAAAATCCTCCCACAGAGCACAGACGAGAGCCTGTCTGCACCCAGTGAGACCACCCAGCGATTGCTCGAGATGGGCCGAGGGGCGAATCGAGAGCATCCCTCCCCTCCGACGATGACAGATTTCTACCCGCCCCGAGTTTCTTTGCAGGCATAATAGAGAACGATCTGGTGAGATCCTCCGCTTGTTGCTGCGCTCGGGCAACGGAGCGAGTGTTGAGGTGATCTCATTCAGGGTTTGACCAGAGCTGGGGACCTCCACCCACACCACAGGGTTAGGCGATCATCTAGAAGAGCCCGATCACCTGGCTCCCCAGCTCACTGCACCTCCACCGAGTGAGGCCGAGTATCCAATCCTCCCGGGACATGTACAGAGTTAGTATAGCTCCACCCTAGATCTGGGACCATGTACTTAAGGACTCCACGACTCACCACTGCATTGCTCGACATGCTACAATAGAAGGTTCTTGCACTTGAAACACCATCCTCAAGGGTGAGCATTATCCGAGTACCCCATCTTTATCGATTGCTCTTACCTCCTCCTTTACTCGCGCTTTCTACTTTGTTGTTTTTTACTTTTTGAGAATCGAATCATTGTCACACTTATCACTACCGATATTTTTCATATAGCTAAGTAGCGGATTAAGTGTTTTTATTCCTTACCCCTCGTGGATTCGACACCGCATATCCGGATTATTACTCGACAAAACCCGCACTTGTGGGATATACTGCAAGGGGAACTTGTCAAGTTTGGCACCATTGCCGGGGAGTAGGCGTTTAGAGATACTTTGCACTTTGTTTTCTTAGTTATTTCACCATACATTCCATTTCATATCTTCTTATTCTATCATCGCTCTGATTTCTTTTTTTCTTTTTGGGTGCATATCCAGTGTTATGACCCGAGGGAATCCCTCAATATTGATTGAAGGAGATCCCCGAGCTTGAACGCATACTTAGAAGAAAAAGAGAAAGAGCCCTGCAAGAACAGTAGCTAATTTAGCTTATTTTGAAGTGGAAGAATCTGAAAACATAGTAGAATGTAATGAGCAACAAAGTAACATTATCCGATTATGTTAGACCTTCAAGATCGGGACACAATGAGTATTGTAAAGGCCACCCGACATACAGCTCGTAACTTTCGAATCGAAGCTCAGCATTCATCCACTTGTTGCAAAAGAATCCGCACAATTCAATGGTTTGGCCGATGAAGATCCAAACAACAAATAGAGAGCTTTTCCTGTGTGTGATATGTCAAGATAAACGGGTGACGGATGATGTAATCAAGTTGAGAGCCTTCCCATTTTTTCCCTAAAGGGGAGAGCGAAGCAGGGCTACACTCATTACCTATAGCGCAATTGCGACGTGGGAGTAGATGGTAGAAAGCTTTTTGGTCCCGCTACTTTTTCTCGTAAAAATCAGCAAAGCTTAGGAATGAGATCTCATCCTTTGTTCAGTTGGAATTGGAGTCTCTATTTGAGACATGGGAAAGGTTTAAGGAGTTCCTGAGAAAGTGCCGCAACACGAATTCCCGAAGTGGATGATTGTTCAGACCTTTTATAATGGTTTGAACCCGAGTACAAGGCAACTCTTCGATGCGGTAGCAGGAGGTATCTTAGGTAGCAAGACCCCCAATGAGGCCCGTTAGTTAATTGAAGAAATGGGGTTAAACAGCTACCAATGGAATGCTAGGAAGAAGAAAAAATTGGCCGGTCTCCATGAAATAGATGAGGTAACTTCATTGGCGACTTAAGTGGAAAATTTGAGTAAGAAGTTAGATCTTCTAACTTCAAATAGAGTGGCGGCCGTGACTAATTACATCGGGTGTGGTGGAGGACATGCTCCCTCTGATTGCTCGATCTCTATCGGTGATGTTTTCTTCGATGGAGAACATTAATTTTGTAAGTAATGGCATGAGACCTCAAGGAAACCCATATAGCAATACCTACAATCCGGGTTGGAAGAATCATCCCAATTTCTCATGGACTAATCAGGGTCCACAAAAGTCTATGGGGCCACCGGGTTTCCAATAACAACAACAACAAGCACCACAGGTGCAAAATAGAGTTTTGACAAGGTCCCCTTACATATATCCCGCAAGTGCATAGGTTTGTCGAAGTAATAATCCCGAATGAGCGGGTATCGAATCCATAGGGAATAAGGAATAAAAACACTTAATCTGCTTCTTAGGTATGTGAAAGATCAGTAGTGATAAGTGTGATAATGATTCAATTCTCAAAAGTAAAAACAAGTAAGAGAGTAAGAGTAAAGAGGGAGGTATGGCAATCGATAAAGATGGGGTACTCGGATAATGCTCTGCCTAGGATAATCATTTCAACTGCAAGAACCCTCTATTATGCTTCCTAATCAATGCAATGGTGTGTCGTGGAAATCCTTAAATACATAGTCCCAAATCTAAGGTCAACTATGCCTAACTCTATACATGTCCCGGAGGAGAGATTAAATAACCCTCTCAACCTCGCACTCGAATAGAGTTGCAATGAGCTTTTAGGTATTCCAAGTGATAAATCTCTTCCCTAATTATAGACCCTAACCCTTTGGTCCGTGTGGAAGGTCCCCTAACCATAATTAAGCCCTAGATACTAAGATCACCTTAACGCTTCACTCGCTGCACGAGCAACTAAGCCCCCAGCGAGGGTCATCTCTAGATCATTTCACTCTATTATGGATGCAAAGAACTCGAGGAACATAGATAGAATCTATCATATTGGATGGGAAAGTGGGACGCCCACTCATACCTCTCGACTCACCCCTCTCAACCCTCTCCAACCTAGCTTTTTCTAACGCCGTGGTGTGTCACTCACCAAGGTTACCAACAAAAACTCTCAATCCTAGTGTTACTCTAGGGGAAATGTTCATATAATCAAGCATTCAAGGTTGGAACTCACAACAAACATCAATTAATTGAAAGCATAATAAAGAGATTCAATGAAACAAATATATCCTAGGGTTCACAGATACCCAAGTACCCACAAGTGGTTTAGCTCTCCATGGTGCTAACTACAATCAAAGAAATAGAATGTAAAAGCAATGAATCCATAGAAAAACACCCTCGATAATCATATCAATGGTATTGTGGAGTCCTCTTTCATCATCCAAAGATTCCCTTGTCCGATATAGATACGCCCGACCGAAGCTCCCCTACCAACCTTCTTCCTAAGGAATGACGATGTCGAGCCGTAGAATCTCTCCAAAACCCCAGCCAATACCTCTCAAAAACTCTAGCCGAAACCCTCTCAAGTTGGGGAAAAAGATGGAGAAAAAGAATACCGAAAATCAGTGGCTGAATCGGCATAAATAAGGTCGAATCGGGTACCACATGGGCATCCGGATTTCTCACACGCCCATGTGGAATTTCCACACGCACCGTATAATTTCCACATGCCCGTGTGGATTCTCTCAATTCTCGCTTTCTCGCCGGTCGTGAATAATGCCGCTCGTAATCGTTGCTATAGTACTGTGCTATTATACCTATCCTAAAATACTTCCCGAGTGCATACATTCATCGAGGTGACGCAAACAGGTACACGTTCACGTCGTGGATCGCTTCGCTTCTTTAATGACGGAGAATTTGGTGGAGATCTTGTTCTATGTGCATAAGTCGGAATGCTTGAGTGTGACTCCCCTTGTGTCCCTCCAAATTATTGTGCTAACTCAAATACGAGGAGGTTGGCACACACTCTAGCATCTCGCACCCGACCTATGTCTTCGCGTTTGAACCTTAGCAAGATTTCCTCCAAAAATCGGTGCATTATGATCCACATTGGCTTCTTTTCCTTCATACTCGGCCTCACAACCCCTACTCCGCACGAAAAGTAACATAAAAACACATATGTTATTGTAAAAAAATCTGAGAAAAGTAATGCTAACATAAGGAAAGAATGCTTCACATTCATATCACACAAGCACTTATCAAGTCTCTGCTTTGGAAACCTGAATGAATAACTTAGAGAAGCACTTGACTAGATTTGTGTAATCTGCAAATACAAGGTTTGAATCAGTCGAGGCTACACATCGCAACCACACCGCCTCTTTGCATAACCTTGAAAACCGTGTGGGCAAATTACGAAGTCTCTCTCCTGAAAGGCCACATGGAAGCTTGCAAGCAACATGCAGACCAACCCCTAGAGAGCATGTGAGGTTGAAGGTAGGCTTCCGAGTGAGAAGCCAAAAGAACACGCACCCGAGGTTATAGAGGTAGAAGAGGGAACAAGCAAAGAGAAAGAGGTGGCACCCCCACCTTTCAAGCCAAGAATTCCTTATCCCTCTAGATTGAAAAATGACCAAGGGGATGAACAGTACAAGAAGTTCCTGAGTTTGTTCAAGCAACTCCACATCAATATTCCTTTTGTTGAGGCATTGGCCCAAATGCCTAAGTATGCGAAGTTCTTGAAATACTTGTTGACTAATCAGATAAAGTTGGAGGAAAGTGCTTCAGTGATTTTAGATGCTTCATGCTCGGCGGTATTGTAAAAGAACATGCTGAACAAGAAGAAAGACCCGGGAAGCTTCATCATTCTCGTAATATTGGCAATCTAGGTGAGGAAATGGCATTGCGCGACTCAGAGGGCCAGATCAACGTTATGCCATACACCTTCTTTCAAAAATCTCAGCCTTTGAGCGAGCCTAGGCCTACTCGGATGACTTTTGCAACCAGTGGACCGAATAAAGGCTACATCCGAGAGGCATCATTGAAGACGTGCTTGTCAAGGCGTTTGAGCTTTATTCCATGTTTTTCACTGGTACAACTTGCATACTAGGGCAGGCTCTGAGTGTGTAAACATGTTTAGAAACTTTCGCAGAGCCCCTGCAGTGTTTTTCTAAGGCATCCAGTGAAAACGCACGGGCGTGTGGAATTTCCGTACGCCCGTGGATTTGTATTGTGAGCTCATCCAGAGAAGGCACAGTGCGGCGGCCGCCTCGTGAACGCACTCAGCTGACATCGCACGCCCGTGAGTAATTTCCGCACGGGCGTGTGATTTCCTGCAGAGTTTGTCAAATTATCTCGAGAGTGCACAGAGGCGTGAACTTGCCCCTGTGGGCGACCTTGTGAAACTTGTACGGGCGCGGTACTTCCACCTCGAGAAGCCACAAGGGTGTGCGACATTCCCCCGTGAGCCGGGCTCGTGAATGCCCACTACGTGCACTTCTCCGCATGGGCGTGTGGAACACTTAGCGATTTTTTTCTCTGATTTCAGAGAAGCCACTGTGGGTGTGCGGATGCCCCTCGTGGGCTCGGATGTACGGTCGCGAACGCTCGTAGTCAGTGAGAGTTTTTTTCCCGAGATTGCCCTGTGGGTGTGCACCGCCTCCTGGAAGCTCTCCGTGGGGGCGCACGGGCGGTACTCCGCACGCCTGCGGTGGATGTACAGAACGTCAAGAGGCATGAGTTCTTTTTAAAGAATAGCTGTTTCTCTTCTCCCTCATATCCTCCATTCGTCTGGGAGCACTTTCACATCAACCCCCGACCTCCTAGTGCCGATTTGGTAGGATTATTGCAAGGTTTTTTGGCCGATTCGTAGTTCTTTCACTTTAACTCGTCGGTAAGCCCTATTTATGATTTCCTTCATCAATTCATGATTTTCATAGATGAATCTGGTTAATAATTCTTCATTTCTTCAATTAGAAAGATGATTTATGTTTAGAACGAAGTTAGAAGTATTTTTAAGTTGTATTTTTGGATTCGTGTGGCGTGGCCGTGCGGTTTTCACGCCCCGTAGATCCACATGGGAGTGCGGAAATTCCACACCACCATGTAGATTTCTGCAGCGTTAGTTTATCAACTTGTTTGATCGATTTCATTTCAAATTTTGCAGATTATGGCACCTCGCTCGAAGAAGCAAGCTGATAAGAGGCCGCGTGAGTCATCCCCTGACCCTGAGGGCATGAGTTTTGCGATTCCAGAGCATCAAGTTCGCTATAAGCGCTTGTGGAGACTCCGGTTCGGACAGACTCGATTCCTGGACACGAGTATACTGAGAAATCTACAGCAGGGAGATGAGTTCGCTGATGAGGTCGAGGATCTCGTTTCAGCAGGTGGTTGGCGGCAGTTATGGACGATTAGAGAGCCAGCTATCCGAGAGTTTACACTGGAGGTGCTATCATCATTAAAAATTGATAGATCGTACGCGAGCTTCAACAGTTTGGACACCATTCAGTTTAGAGCACTTAGACCCCACCATAGCTTGAGCATCACTTAGTTTTTAGTTCTTCTTGGCTTGTATGAGGAGACATTCATAGACACTGAGGAGTACTCTCAGTTATCGACTGATTATCCCGGAGCTTTGACCCCGCAGAGAGCTTACAGGGCACTATGTGGTCAGGGTCAGTACGAGCCTGGTGTGTCCAAGGCCACGTGACTTTCCCGACCTGCATATCGATATTTACATGCCATCATGAGCAGATCGGTGAATGGCCATGGTGATAGCACTGCCGTTCTGAGCCGGCAGGTGCTTCTATACTTGTACTCGATGGTGCAGCGTGTACCGATTCACTTAGGACACATCATGGCAGAGTACATCAGACATCAGGGGTATTATGCTAGACTGGGAGCGATCTTCTCGGGCCCTTACATTACGAGATTAGTGCTGGGTATGGGTCTCTTGGATTTGATTCGTGGGGCTGAGAAGACGAGTATACCTAACCCCCTTAGTTTAGAGACACTGAGATTGATGGGCATGGTCCGTAGAGTTTGGACAGGGGTTAATGCGTTGGTGCTACCAGCTCTAGAGATAGCTGAGGGTGAGGGTAATCATGCCGAGGCTTCCCAGCCTACTCCCCCGCCTTAGTCAGCACCGATAGAGATCGAGGCACCTTCGGCGGCAAAGGACGCTCCCCCCGTACATATGTTTTCACCATCTCTATCCCATGATCGCTTCGAAAGGCTCGAGAGTGCGGTGGGAGTGGTACGGATAGAGGTGGCAGAGGCTCGGGCAGAGATTGCCAAGATTAGGGCTACTCAGGCCACTCAGTACACAGAGTTCATGGCATGTTTTGATGTATTACAGTAGATCTTAGAGCGTGACGTCACTCCTCATTTGTCTTGCGACCGAGGACTCCTCAGCCCCCTCGGCATCTCCTGCACCCCCATCTCCTATACCAGCACCGGAGGATCCACCTTATGTTTTCCCACCACCAGCAGTAGTAGAGGAGCCGACAGAGCGTGACATTGATATTTGACGTTATTTTTCTGCATTTTCTTTATTTTGCATTTTATTTTAGACTTGTTCACTCAGAAAGGATTCTCCTTCTGAGTTTATTTTCATTTTGTATCTCAAGTTGTATTCATTGTCTATCTTTTATATATACTCGAGTTGTTTTTGTTTTATTGAGCTTCACTGAACCCCCTCGTGTATGCGTGCAGATGGTCTTGTCATCATGGGAATTGTGACTTTGTCATGGGCACTGCCATAGTGTTTTGATTGTTACTCCCAAGGACTTAGCTCCATCAAACGCGACACTAGGAGTCAGGGGAGTATTGTTTTGATTGCTTCTCCCACATATATTCTTCATTGATATACATTATGAGTGAGCTTGCATGTGTACATTGGGGACAATGTACAACTTAAGTGTGGGAGGGGGGAGTTTCATAGTGCACATATCTTTTATATTAGTTTTGATTGTTATACATGCTCACATAGCCAATGGCGGTTCACCTTAGTTGCAATGATTGTATTCTTGAGTTTAGGAGAATTTTTAACATTTAATGTTTTCATGCTCTAGTTCTTGCTTGAATTTCTAGGAATTTTTACCCAATTGACATTTGCTGCACTACTCACTCTTTAAACTCTTTTGGAAACTCATGTTCGATATTAAAGGGACTAGTTATAGTTGTATTTTGTGTAAAAAAAAATGAAAAATGAAAAGAAAGAACAAAATAGTTTTATTGTTTATCTGTGCTTGTTGGGTGCAAAGAGCTACCACCTATGTAGTATGAAGCTACTCTCATAAGTCGGATACTAGTTATGCCCTAATGAGGGAAAGAGCTATCTCACAGGATGAGTGAAAGCTACCACTCTGGTAGAAAGAGCTACCACCTCGAAAGTGTGAAAGCCACCTTAGCTGCCGCTTTGGAAAGGGCTACCTTAGAGAATGTGTGAACCTACTACCATCTTTGAAATTATTGTCACTTTTGCAGATAAATAAGTCCCTTGTACTTAGAACTTTGAAGAGTATACCTTGTGTTGTTTTGAGTGAGTTCACACACGTACATGATTTCGGGTTTGTTGTACTTTTTTATTCAAGTTTATAGCTTGAGCTTTGATTTTTTGTATTTAATGTTGAAATTTTCCTCACTTGTAGAATGCTCTCTCTGTACACTTTGGTGAACCTAAGGCCAAGCACTTCCAATATTTCCTTCATCTATGCACAGAATGTTTAATTTTTGCTTGAGGACAAGCAAAAGCTTAAGTGTGGGGGAGTTTGATAAGTGCTTGTGTGATATGAATGCGAAGTATTCTTTCCTTATGTTGAGCATTACTTTTCTCGGGTTTTAACACTAATATGTGTGTTTTTATGTTACTTGGTGCAGGTATGGTTGTGAGGCCAAGTATGAAGGAAAGAAACCAATGTGGATCATAATGCACTGATTTTGGAGGAAATCTTGCAAAGGTGCAAACGCGAAGACATAGGTCGGGTGTGAGATGCTAGAGTGTGTGCCAACCTCCTCGTATTTGAGTTAGCACAACCATTTGGAGGGGCACAAGGGTAGTCACACTCAAGCATTCCGACTTATACACTGACAAGGTCCCCTTGCTTATATCCCGTAAGTGCACGGGCTTGTCGAAGTAATCAAATCCCGGGTGAGCGGGGTCGAATCCACAGGGAGTAGGGAGTGAAAATACTTAATTTGATTCTTAGTTATGTGGAATATCAATAGTGAAAAGTGTGAAATTGATTCAATTCTCAACAATAAAAACAACAAGTGAAAGAGCAAAAGTAAGAAGAGGGTAAGGCAATCGATAAAGAATGGGGTACTCGGATAATGCTTCACCTAGGATGATCGCTTCAAGTGCAAGAACTCTCTATTATGCTTCCTAATTAATGAAACGGTGAGTCATGGAAATCCTTACATACATAGTCCCAAATCTAAGGTCAACTATGCCTAACTCTATACATGTCCCGGAGGAGAAATCGAACAATCTCAACACCTCGCACTCGCATAGAGTTGCAATGAGCTCTAGGGATTCCAAGTGATAAATCTCTTCCTAAATATAGACCTACCCCTTTGGTCCAGATGGAAGGTCCCTAGCCACAATTAAGCCCTAGATACTAAGATCCTCTCAACGCTTCACTTCATTGCACGCACAACTATTCCCCAGCGGAGGTTCATCCCTTAGACCATTCCCTCCAATATGGCCACAAAGAACTCGAGGAACGGAGGTAGAATCTATCACGTCGGAGGGGAAAGGGGACGCTCCTTTAATTCTCGACTCACCCTCTCAACCCTCTCCAACCTAGCTTTGTCTAACGCTAGTGGTGTGTCACTCACTCACAAGGTTACAAACAAGAACTCTCAACCCTAGTGTCACTCTAGGGGAAATGTTCATACAATCAAGCATTCAAGGTTGGAACTCACAATAAACATCAATTTATTAAAAGCATAATAAAGAAGTTCAATGAAACAAATACATCCTAGGGTTCGCAATCATCCAAGTACCCACTAGGGGTTTAGCTCTCCATGGAGCTTAATACAATCAAAGAAATGGAATGTAA
Organism: Dioscorea cayenensis subsp. rotundata; assembly: GCF_009730915.1. NCBI lineage: Eukaryota > Viridiplantae > Streptophyta > Magnoliopsida > Dioscoreales > Dioscoreaceae > Dioscorea > Dioscorea cayenensis. Next base: position 17,252 of record NW_024087831.1, read on the forward strand.
AAGCAATGAATCCATAAAGAAACCCCCTGGATGGTCTATTTCTCTGATTTCTCGACCGGCTGTGAACATTGATGCTACAGTAATTACCACATTGTTGCTATAGTGCTCTGCTACAGTCTTCGCCCTGATTAACTTCCCAATTCTATACTTTCATCGGGGTAACGCAAACGGGCACATGTTCACGTCGTGAATCACTTGCTTCTTCAATGATGTACATGTTGGCGGGGCTCTTGTTCTTATATGCATAAGTCGGAATGCTCGAGCATGACTGTCTTTGTGCCCCTCCAAATAGATGTGCTCACTCGAATGCGAGGAGGTTGGCACACACTCTAGCATCTCACACCTGACCTATGTCTTCACGTTTGAATCTTAACAAGATCTCCTCCAAAATAGGTGCATTATAATCCACATTGGCCCATTTCCTTCATACTCAGCCTCACAACCCTACCTACGTAAAAGTAACATAAAACACACATATTAATGTAGAAAACTTAGGAAAGTAATGCTCAACATAAGGAATGAACGCTTCGCATTCATATCGTACAAGCACTTATTATACACATAGAACAAGATCTCCACCAATTTCTCCATCATTAAAGAAGCAAAGCGATCCACGACGTGAACGTGGGCCCGTTTGCGTCACCTCGATGAAAGTATGGACTTGGGAAGTATTTTAGGATAGGTACTATAGCAGAGCACTGTAGCAAAAGTACTGAAGCAGAACTGTTCATAGCCGGGCGAAAATCACAATTCTAGAGAATCCACACGGGCGTGTGGAAATTACCCACGCCCGTGTGAAAATTCCACATGGGCGTGTGAAAAATCCACAAGCCCGTGTGGTCACCCGATTCCAGCCCTATTTAAAGCCGATTCAGCACCGATTTCAGTATTCTTTTCTCTATCTTTTCCCCAACTTTAGAGAGGGTTTCAGCTAGGGTTTTGAGAGGTATTGGCTAAGGTTTTGGAGAGATTCAACGGCTCCGACATCATCATTCCTTCGCAAGAAGGTTGGTAGGGGAGCTTCCTTCGACACGTATCCTATACCGGACGAGGGAATCCTTGGACGACGAGTAGAGGACTTTCCACAAGACCATCGACAAGACTATCAAGGGGATTTCTCAATGGATTCATTGTTTTTATATTCTATTTCTTTGATTGTACTTAGCTCCATGGAGAGCTAAACCCCTAGTGGGTACTTTGGTATATGTGAACCCTAGGATGTATTTGTTTCATTGAATCTTTTTATTATGCTTTCAATTAATTGATGTTTAATGTGAGTTCCAACCTTGAATGCTTGATTATATGAACATTTCCCCTAGAGTGACACTAGGGTTGAGAGTTCTTGTTGGTAACCTTGTAAGTGAGTGACACACCACGAGCGTTAGACAAAGCTAGGTTGGAGAGGGTTAAGAGGGTGAGTCGAGAGGTACAAGAGCGTCCCTTTTTTCGCTCCAGTGTGATAGATTCTACCTCCGTTCCTCGAGTTCTTTTCGGCCATAATAGAGTGAATGGTCTAAGGGATGAACCTCTGATGGGGCTTAGTTGCGTGTGCAACAGAGTGAAGCGTTGAGGTGATCTTAGTATCTAGGGCTTAATTGTGGTTAGGGATTTTCCACCTAGACCAAAGGATTAGGTTCATAATTAGGAAGATATTTATCACTTGGAATCCCTAGAGCTCATTGCAACTCTATTCGAGTTCGAGGTTGAGAGGTTATCTAATCTCTCCTCCGGGACATGTATAGAGTTAGGCATAGTTGACCTTAGATTTGGGACTATGTATTTAAGGATTTCCATGACTCACCATTGCATTGATTAGGAAGTATAATTGAGGGTTCTTACACTTGAAACAATTGTTCGAGGCGGAGCATTATCCGAGTACCCCATCTATATCAATTGCCTTACCTCCTCCTTTACTCGTGCTCTCTTACTTGTTGTTTTTACTTTTGAGAATTGAATCATTGTCACACTTATCACTACTGTTTTTTCAGATAGCTAAGAAGTGGATTAAGTGTTTTTATTCCCTACTCCCTGTGGATTCGATACTCGCTTATCCGGGATTATTACTTCGACAAACCAGTGCACTTCCGGGATATACGCAAGGGGAACTTGTCAAGTTTTTGGCACCGTTGCCGGGGAGTAGGCGTTTAGGAATACTTTGCACTTTGTTTTCTTAGCTATTTCACCATACATTCTATTTCATATCTTCTTAATCTATCATCATTCTGATTTCTTTTTCTTTCTTTTTGGGTGCATATCCAGCTTATGACCCGAGGGAATCCCTCAATATTGATTGAAGCAGATCCTGAGCTTTAACGTACACTTAGAAGAAAAGGGAAAGAGCCTGTGCAAGAACAGTGTAATTTAGCTCATTTGGAAGTGGAAGAATCTGAAAATAAGGTAGAACAGAATGAGAAACAACGAACATTATCCGATTATGCCAGACCTTCAGTGTTGGGGACACAGTTGAGTATTGTACGACCCCCGATTACAGCTCAGAACTTCGAACTGAAGCCGGCATTCATCCACATGTTGCAGCAATCCACACAATTCAATGGTTTGGCCGATGAAGATCCAAACAGTGATATAGAGAGCTTTCTTGAGGTGTGTGATATGCTGAAGATAAACGGGGTGACGGATGATGCAATCAAGTTGCAAGCCTTCCCATTTTCCCTAAAGGGGAGAGCGAAGCAGTGGCTACACTCATTACCTAAAGCGTCAATTACCATGTGGGAGGAGATGGTAAAAGCTTTTCTGGCACGTTATTTCCCTCCCGGAAAATCAGCAAAGCTTAGGAATGAGATCTCATCTTTTGTTCAGTTGGAATTGGAGTCTCTATTCGAGACATGGGAAAGGTTCAAGGAGCTCCTGAGAAAGGGCTCACAACACGGATTTTCCAGAGTGGATGATTATTCAAACCTTTTATAATTGTTTGAACCCGAGTACAAGGCAACTCTTGGATGCGGCAGCAGGAGGTACCTTAGGTAGCAAGACCCCCGATGAGGCCCGTCAGTTAATTGAAGAAATGAGGGTTAAACAGCTACAAATGGAATGCTAGGGATAAGAAAAAAGTGGCTGGTCTCCATGAAATAGATGCGTTAACTTCATTGGCGGCTCAAGTGGAAAATTTGAGTAAGAAGTAAGATCTTCAAACTTCAAATAGAGTGGTGGCCGTGATTAATTGCACCGGGTGTGGTAGAGGACATACTCCCTCTGATTTCCCGATCTCTATCGGTGATGTTTCTTCGGTGGTGAACATTAATTTTGTAGGTAATGGCATGAGACCTCAAGGAAACCCATATAACAATACCTAAAATCCGGGTTGGAAGAATCATCCCAATTTCTCATGGAGTAATCAGGGTCCACAAAAGGCTATGGGGCCACCGGGTTTCTAACAACAACAACAAGCCCCTCAAGTGGAAAACAGAGTCTTGACAAGGTCCCCTTGGGTATATCCCACAAGTGCACAGGTTTCTCAAAGTAATAATCCCGGATGAGCGGGTATCGAATCCACAGGGAATAGTGAATAAAAACACTTAATCCACTTCTTAGCTATGTGAAAGATCAGTAGTGGTAAGTGTGACAATGATTCAATTCTCGAAAGTAAAAATAACAAGTAAGAGAGTACGAATAAAGAGGGAGGTATGGCAATCGATAAAGATGGGGTACTCGGATAATGCTCCACCTAGGACAATCGTTTCAAGTGCAAGAACCCTCTATTATACTTCCTAATCAATGCAATGGTGAGTCATGGAAATCCTTAAATACATAGTCCCAAATCTAAGGTCAACTATACCTAACTCTATATATGTCCCGGAGGAGAGATTAAATAACCTCTCAACCTCGCACTCGAATAGAGTTGCAATGAGCTTTAGGTATTCCAAGTGATAAATCTCTTCCTAATTATAGACCTAACCCTTTGGTCTAGGTGGAAGGTCCCTAACCACAATTAAGCCCTAGATACTAAGATCACCTCAACGCTTCACTCCGTTGCACGAGCAACTAAGCCCCAGCGGAGGGTCATCTCTTAGACCATTCACTCTATTATGGATGCAAAGAACTCGAGGAACAGAGATAGAATCTATCACATCGGATGGGAAAGGGGACGCCACTGTACCTCTCGACTCACCCTCTCAACCCTCTCCAACCTAGCTTTTTCTAACGCTCGTGGTGTGTCACTCACTCACAAGGTTACCAACAAGAACTCTCAGCCCTAGTGTCACTCTAGGGAAAATGTTCATACAATCAAGCATTCAAGGTTGGAACTCACAACAAACATCAATTAATTGAAACCATAATAAAGAGATTCAATGAATCAAATACATCCAAGGGTTCACAAATACCCAAGTACCCACTAGGGGTTTAGCTCTCCATGGAGCTAAGTACAATCAAAGAAATAGAATGTACAAGCAATGAATCCATAGAGAAACACCCTCGACAGTCGTGTCGATGGTCTTGTGGAAAGTCCTCTAGTCGTCGTCCAATGATTCCCTTATCCGGTATAGGATACGGCTCGACGGAAGCTCCCCTACCAACATTCTTCCTAATTAATGATGATGTCACAGCCATAGAACCTCTCCAAAACACTAGCCAATACCTCTCAAAACCTTAGCTGAAACCCTCTCTAAAGTTAGGGAAACGATGGAGAAAAGAATACTGAAATCGGGGCTGAATCAGCTTTAAATAGGGCTTGAATAGGGTGACCACACGGGCCTGTGGATTTTTCACACGCCCATGTGGAATTTCCACACGGCCGTGTATAATTTACACACGCCTGTGTGGATTCTCTAAATTCCTATTTTCTCCGCCGGCTATGAACAGTGCTACTACAGTACTTTTGCGCCAGTATTCTGCTGCAGTACCTGGCCTAAAATACTTCCCTAGTCCATACTTTCATCCAGGTGACGTAAACGGGCACACGTTCACGTCATGGATTGCTTTTCTTTTTTAATGACGGACAAGTTGGTAGAGATCTTGTTCTATGTGCATAAGTCAGAATGCTTGGGTGTGACTGCCCTTGTCCCCTCCAACTAGTGGATGAGCTTTGAGAGGTCTTGCAATCTTCACAAAGAGAAGGAACATGAAGATGTGACTGCCTTTGTGCCCTTCCAACTAGTGATTTGACTTCAATCTTCTTGGAAGTTGGCACACATCTCCACGTTTATAAACTCCTCTCGTGTCTTGGTCCTTGAATTGAACAAGTACTCCCAACATTATGTCTTTATAGCCCATCTTTGCTTCCTTTTTACTCTTCAAGGTATTCACAACCTATATGCATAAAAGAACACCAAATACACAATATGAGACATAAACCACAGTAAAAATGATGCTCAATGCATGTAAAACATATATAAAAATATGTCTACTCAAGCACTTATCAAGTACGCAATCTTTATCGATTGTCTTACCTCCTCCTTACTTTTGCTATATTACTTGTTGCTTTTAATTGTTGAGAATTGAATCATTGTCACACTTATCATTGTTGATATTCCACATAGCTAAGAATCGAATTAAGTGTCTTTACTCCCTACTCCCTGTGGATTCGATACCCGCTCACCCGGGATTATTACTTCAACAAACCCGTGCACTTGCGGGATATACGCAAGGGGATCTTGTCAAGAAGAATCTGAAAATATGGCAGAACAGAATGAGCAACAATGAACATTATCCAATTATGCTAGACCTTCAATGTTGGGGACACAATTGAGTATTGTACATCCCCCGATTACAGCTCAGAACTTTGAGTTGAAGCCGGCATTCATCCACATGTTGCAGCAGTCCGCACAATTCAATGGTTTGGCCGATGAGGATCCAAACAGTCACATAGAGAGCTTTCTTGAGGTGTGTGATATGCCGAAGATAAATGGGGTGACGGATGATGCCATCAAATTGAGAGCCTTCCCATTTTCCCTAAAGGGGATAGCGAAGCAGTGGCTACACTCGTTACCTAGAGCGTCAATTACCACATTAGAGGAGATGGTGGAAGCTTTCTTAACCTGTTATTTTCCTCCCAGAAAATCAGCAAAGCTTAGGAACGAGATCTCATCCTTTGTTCAGTTGGAATTGGAGTCTCTATTCGAGACATTGGAATGGTTCAAGGAGCTCCTGAGGAAGTGGCCACAACACAGATTCTCAGAGTGGATGATTGTTCAAACCTTTTACAATGGTTTTAACCCGAGTACAAGGCAACTCTTGGATGCGGCAGCAGGAGGTACCTTAGGAGCAAGACCCCCGATGAGGCCCGTTAGTTGATTGAAGAAATGGGGTTAAACAGCTACCAATGGAATGCTAGGGAGAAGAAAAAGGTGGCCGGTCTCCATGAGATAGATGCGGTAACTTCATTGCCGGCCCAAGTGGAAAATTTGAGTAAGAAGTTAGATCTTCTAACTTCAAATAGAGTGGCGGCCGTAACTAATTGCACCAGTGTGGTGAAGGACATGCTCCCTCCGATTGCCCGATCTCTATTGATGATGTTTCTTCGGTGGAAAATGTTAATTTTGTAGGTAATGGCATGAGACCTCAAGGAAACCCATATAACAATACCTACAATCCGGGTTGGAAGAATCATGCCAATTTCTCATGGAGTAATCAAGGTCCACAAAAGGCCATGGGGCCACCGGGTTTCCAACAACGACAACCCTCTCAGGTGGAAAACAGAGTCGTGGTTGGAAACCCCGAATGACCCGACCTCACGTAAGCACTTGGTTAGATTTGTCCAATCTGCAAAATACTAGGTTTGAATCAGCCGAGGCTACACTCGCAAACCACACCGCCTCTTTGCATAACCTTGAAAATCATGTGGGTCAAATTGCGAAGTCTCTCTCTGAAAGGCCACATGGAAGCTTACCAAGCAATACAGAGACCAATCCTAGAGAGCACGTGAAGGCGATCACTTTGAGAAGTGGTAGTGAGGTTAAAGGTATGCTTCCGAGTGAGATGCCAAAAGAACACGCACCTGAGGTTATAGAGGTGGAAGAGGAGACGAGCAAAGAGAAAGAGGTGGTACCCCCACTTTTCAAGCCAAGAATCCCTAATCCCTCTAGATTAAAAAATAACCAAGGGGATGAACAAGTACAAGAAGTTCTCGAGTTTGTTCAAGCAACTCCACCTTAATATTCCTTTTGTTTAGGCATTGGCCCAAATGCTTAAGTATGCGAAGTTCTTGAAAGACTTGTTGACTAACAAGAGGAAGTTGAAGGAGAGTGCTTCAGTGATTTTAGATGCTTCATGCTCGGCAAGATGTGCAAAAAGAATATGCCGACTCAAGAAGAAAGACCCGGAAGCTTCATTATTCCGGTAATATTGGCAATCTTGGTGAGGAAATGGCATTGGCGGACTCGGGGCTAGTATCAATGTCATGCCATACATCTTCTTTTCAAAAAGCTAGGCTTGGGCGAGCCTAGGCCTTCTCGGATGACTTTGCAACTAGCGGACCGACAAAGTGCGACATCCGAGAGGCATCATTGAAGACGTGCTTTGTCAAGGTGGACAAGTACATTTTTCCGGTTGACTTTGTAGTGCTAGATGTTGATGAGGATGCGGATGTACCCTTGATACTTGGGAGACCATTCTTACGGACTTCCAAAGCATTGATTGACATGGACGGTGGAGAGCTCACCTTGAGAGTTGGAGATGACAAGCTCACATAACGCCTTGCTCGAGGCCATGCAAAGATTCTCTCGATTTTTGATGATACTTTTATATTTTTATAGACACTACTGATGAGATTGTTGATGAATACAAATAGGAGATGTTCAATCCGGATCCGTATGAAGGTTTGTTCGACCAAGAGGAGGGACATGAAGATGTAATGATGCTTGGATCGACGGAAGAAGTACCATCAATCCCGGGGATCTTGAAGAAGGTGCTCCGAAAAATGAAGAGGGATAGGAGACTCCACCGGAAACAGTCCAAGGCTGTTGGAGATGTACTTGAACCGAAGAAGTTGGACGTATCATTGTTAGGTGATCCGAAGCCCGATAATACACCCTCTACTCTTAAGAGACTTTGCACATCATGCTTTCAAGCCATGGGTAAGAGGGCAACTTTCATTCATGAACCCCCGTGAGGTAAGATAAGGTACGTCAAGATAAGTGACGTTAAACAAGCACTTCTTGGGAGGCAACCCAAGTGTTTACTGTTTTCTTATCTTTTAGTTAGATTGTCTGCATGAATAATTTGTTAGGTGTTGGTGTCTTGATTTTTAGATACTTGTGCTGTGATTTTCTTGTGGGCTTTGAATTTTAATCGTGAGTTTTCATGTAGAATTGGCGAAGTTTGGTCGCTTTGAGCTCTATTTCATGTTTTTTAGTGGTAAAAAATTGCATAATAGAGCAGGCTCTGGAGTGTGTAAACATGTTCAAAAATTTTCAGCAAAGCCTGCAGATTTTTCTAAGTCATCCAGAGAAACACACGCGCGGTGGAATTTCCGACGCCCATGGATTTGCACTGCGAGCTCATCCAGAGAAGGCACAGGGGCGTACAGCTGCCCCTGTGAATGACCATACAATTGTCACACGCCCGTGGGTAATTTCTACACGGACGTGTGAATTCCTGCAGGGTTTGGCGAATTTTCCCGAGAGCACACAGGAAGTGGACTCACCACCGTGGGCAATCTTAGAACCATGCACGCGCGGTAATTTCCACACGCCCTGCGAGAAACTCAGAGAGGAGTTCTCTCCATCCCGAGAAAACAGCACTGCAGGCGGCTTAGCCGGTGAGTTGGCATGTGAATGTCCACCCCCGTGTGGAATTTCCGCGACCGGCATGTATAACACTTGGTATTTTTTTCTCGGTTGTCCAGAGAAGCGGCAGTGGGCGCTGCTCTCGTGGGTCGGATGTTTTTCTAGAGAGCGCACAGGGTATGCGTGCGCCCTTGTGGCTCTTTTTGTATGAGCGCACGGGCGCGGTAATTACCGCACGCCCGCGTAGATGCACGTAATATCATAGGGTCAGCGAGTCCTTTTTAAAGAAGATTAGTTTCTTCCCCTTCACGAACTCTATTCGCTCCCGAAAACACTCTCACATCGTTCTCCGATTTCATAGTGCTACATTGATAGGGATTTTTATGTAGGTTTTCCTGCCGGTTCTTCATTTTCTCATCCCATCTCGTCGATAAGCCCTATTCATCATTTTCTTTGCCAATTCATGGTTTCCATCTATTAATCTGGTTAATAATGCTTCGTTTCTTCAATTAGAAGGATGATTGATGTTTAGAACGAAGTTAGAAGTATTTTTAAGTTGTATTGTTGAATTTTTGGAGCGCGGCCGTGCGGTTTTCACGGCCCGTGGATCCACACGGGCGTAGTGGAAATTCCACACCACGCGTGTGGATTGCAAAGATTATTTTATCAACTTGTTTGATCAATTTTTGTTTCAAATTTTTGCAGATTATGGTACCTCGATCGAAGAAGCAAGCTGATAAGAGGTCCCGCGTGAGTCATCCCCCGAGCCCCGAGGGCATGAGTTTTGTGATTCTAGAGAATCGAGTTCACTATGAGCGCTTGTCGAGACCCGGTTCCCGACTGCACTCGATTCCCTCGGACAAGACTATACCGCCGGATCTACAAGAGGGGAGATGAGTTTGCTCGATGAGATAGAGGATCTCATTTCAAGCAGTGGTTGGCGTGCGCTATTGACGATTAGAGAGCCCCGCCATCCAAGAGTTTGCAATCGGAGGTACTATCATCATTCGAATTTGATGATCTTACACAAGCTTCGACGGCTTGATACCATTCGGTCCCGGAGTATTTGGGCACCACCATACCTTGAGCGCCTCTTAGTTTTTCAAGACGACTTGGCTTTGTATAAGGAGGCATTCACTGACACGGAGGAGTACGCCCGGCCATCGAATCGATTATCCTGGAACCTTGACCCCACAGAGAGCTTACAGAGTGCTATATGGTCAGGGTCAGTACGAGTCAAGGGTGTCCAAGACAACGTGCCTTTCCCGACCTGCTTACAGATATTTACATGCCATCATGAGTAGGTCGGTGAATGGCCGTGGTGATAGCAATCGCTGTTCCTCGAGCTCCATGTGAATTATTGTATCTCGCACTCGGCGGTGCAACGAGCATACCGGTTTATTTTCATTTTGCATCTCGAGTTGTACTCATTATCTATCTTTTATATATACTCGAGATATTGTGTTTTATTGAGCTTCACCGAACCCCCTGTATGCGCAAGGATGGTCTTGTCTTCTTGGGAATTGAGACTGAGCAGGGCACGGCCAAGGTGTCGAGGAACTTGGTCGTAAGCTTCACAACCCGTCCGAACACTACTCCCATGGAATTAGCTTCATCAAACGCAACACTAGGAGTCAGAGGGTATTGTTTTGATTGCTTCTCCCACATTTAGTTTTGAATGATATATATTTTGAGTGAGCTTGAATGTGTACATTGGGGACAATATATAACTTAAGTGTGGGGGGTGTGGGGAGTTTATAGTGCACACATCTTTCTATTGTTCTTGATTGATATATGCTCCACATAGCGATGGTGGTTCACCTTGGTTGCAAGTGATCAGTATTCTTGGTTTAAGAGAATTTCTTAACATTGAATGTTTCTATGCTCTGGAGTTCTTGCTTTGATTTCTAGGAATTTTTGCCCATTTGATTACACTTTAGTGCACTACTCACTTTTAAACTCTTTTGGAAACTCAAGTTCGATGTTAAAAGGGACTAGTTATAGTCGTTTCTCTGTGTGACTTCTACACAGTTTTATTGTTTATTTGTGCTTGTTGCTGTGGAAAGAGCTTCCCACTCATGATGCACGCTACTCTCATAAGTCGGATACTGAGTGTGTCCCAATGAGAGAAAGAGCTATCTCTCATAGGATGAGTGAAAGCTACTCACTCCGGTAAGAGAAAGAGCTACCAATTCCTCGAGAAAGTGTGAAAGCCACCTTTAGCGGCCGCTTTTGGAAAGGGCTACTTTAGAGGATGTGTGCCAAGCTATTACCATCTTTAAAGAAATTGTTGTCACATTTATAGATAACAAGTCCCTTGTACTTAGAACTTTGAGGAGTATATCTTTGGGTTGACTGTGGAGTGAGTTCACACACACACCGCGACTTGCGGGTTTTGTGTTTCCTGAGTTCAGGTTTTAGCTAGAGCACTGATTTTCGTATTTAGTATTGAAATTTCCCTCACTGTAGAATGCTCTCTTTGTATATTTTGGTGACCTCTGTGCCAAGCTACTTTGTTATTATCTTCATTGATGCACATTAACATTTTAATTTTTGCTTGAGGACAAGCAAAAGCTTAAGTGTAAGGGAGGATTTGATAAGTGCTTGTGTGTATAGTAATGCAAGTATACATTGAGCAGTCGTGAGGTGAGTCGCACCTTTCGAGCATTCCCGACCCATGCACATGGAACAAGAGCTCCACCAGCGTACCTATCATTGAAGAAGCAAGTGATCCTAGCAACGTGAGCGTGGTGCCCGCTATGCGTTACTACGATGAAAGTATGGATTCGGGGGCTATTCAGCCGGATCTTGTAGCAACACGTAGCAGGCAATCGTATCAAGACTGTTCACACCTACCGAGAAAACAGAGTTCGGAGAATCCACACGGTGTGAAATATCATGCTGCAGGGAATACCTGGGCGTGAAGCATCCACTGCAGTAGTCGCCCGATTCCAATATTTAAAGTTGAATCAGCCCCGATTTTAGTATTATTTTTCATCTTTTCCCCAACTTGAGAGACGACTCCTCTTATTCGAGTTTGGCACATCCATTTGGAAGGGCACAGAGGTAGTCACACTCGAGCATTCGACTTATGCACATAGAACAAGAGCTACACCAACATACCTATCATTGAAAAGCAAGTGATCCATGACGTGAACGTGTGCCCGTTTACGTTACTCCGATGAAAGTATGGATTCGGGAAGCTATTCAGGCAGGATACTGTAGCAGCACTGTTCACAGCCGGCATAGAAAACTGGAGTTCAGAGAATCCACACGGGCGTGTGGAAATTATCCACGCCCGTGTGGAAATTCCGCACGGGTGCGTGAAGCATCCACGCCCATGTAGTCGCCCGATTCCAGCCTTATTTAAAGTCGAATCAACCCCGATTTTAGTATTTGTTTTCTCCATCTTTTCCCCAACTTGAGAGAGGGCTTCGGCTAGGGTTTTGAGGGGTATTGGCCAAGGTTTTGGAGAGGTTCTATGGCTCCGACATTGTCATTCCTTAGGAAGAAGGTTGGTAGGGGAGCTTCCATCGAGGCGTATCATATACCAGACGAGGGAATCCTTGGACGATGAGTAGAGGACTTTCCACAAGACCATCAACACGACCATCGAGGGGTTTTCTTTATGGATTCATTGCTTTTACAATCTATTTCTTTGATTGTACTTAGCTCCATTTAGAGCTAAACCCCTACTGGGTACTTGGGTGATTTTGAACCTTAGGATGTATTCATTTCATTGAACTTCTTTATTATGCTTTCAATAAATTGATGTTTATTGTGAGTTCCAACCTTCAATTCTTGATTGTATGAACGTTTCACCCTAGAGTGACACTAGGGTTGAGAGTTCTTGTTGGTAACCTTGTGAGTGAGTGACACACCACAAGCGTTAGACAAAACTAAGTTGGAGAGGGTTGAGAGGATGAGTCGAGTGGTACAGGAGCGTCACTTTTCCCCTCCGACATGATAGATTCTACCTCTATTCCTCTAGTTCTTTGCGGTCATAATAGAGTGAATGGTCTAAGTGATGAACTTCCGCTGGGGCATAGTTGCGCATGCAACAGAGTGAAGCGTTGATGTGATCTTAGTATCTAGGGTTCAATTGTGGTTAGGGACCTTCCACTTGGACCAAAGGGTTAGGTCTATAATTAGGAAGAGATTTATCACTTGGAATCCCTAGCGCTCATTGCAACTTTAAACGAGTGCGAGGTGTTGAGATTGTTCGATTTCTCCTCCGGGACATGTATAGAGTTAGGCATAGTTGACCTTAGATTTGGGATAATGTAATTAAGGATTTTCACGACTCACCATTGCATTGATTAGGAAGCATAATATAGCGTTCTCGCACTTAAGACAATTATCCTAGGTGGAGCATTATCCGGGTACCCCTATCTTTATCGATTGCCTTATCCCCTTCTTTACTTTTGCTCTCTTATTTGTTGCTTTATTATTGAGAATTGAATCATTGTCACACTCATCATCATTGATCTTTCATATAGCTAAGAATCGAATTAAGTATTTTTATTCCCTACTCCCTGTGGATTCAATACCCGCTCACCCGGGATTATTACTTCGACAAACCCGTGCACTTGCGGGATATACGCAAGGGGATCTTGTCAGAGTGACACACCACGAGCGTTAGACATAGCTAGGTTGGAGAGGGTTGAGAGGGTGAGTAGAGAGGTACAGGAGCATCCCCTTTCCCCTCCGACGTGATAGGTTCTACCTCCGTTCCTCGAGGTCTTTGCGGCCATGATAGAGTGAATGGTCTAAGGGATGAACTTACGCTGGGGCTTAGTTGCGCGTGCAACGGAGTGAAGCGTTGAGGTGATCTTTGTATCTAGGGCTCAATTATGGTTAGGGACCTTCCACCTAGACCAAAGGGTTAGGTCTATGATTAGGAAGAGATTTATCACTTGGAATCACTAGAGCTCATTGCAACTATATACGAGTGCGAGGTGTTGAGATTGTTCGATTTCTCCTCCGGGACATGTATAGAGTTAGGCATAGTTGACCTTAGATTTGGGACTATGTAATTAAGGATTTCCACGACTCACCATTGCATTGATTAGTAAGCATAATAGAGGGTTCTTGCACTTGAAACAATTATCCTAGGCGGAGCATTATCCGATTACCCCATCTTTATCGATTGCCTTACCCCCTTTCTTTACTTTTGCTCTCTTACTTGTTGTTTTTATTGATGAGAATTGAATCATTGTCACAGTTATCATCATTGATCTTTCACATAGCTAAGAATTGAATTAAATATTTTTATTCCCTACTTCCTGTATATTCGATACCCTCTCACCCGGGATTATTACTTCGACAAACCTGTGCACTTGCGGGATATACGCAAGGGGACCTTGTCATGGTAGTTCTTTCCAGCCCGAATGCACAACCAAAACAAAAATATATATATATTTCTCCATTTCTTTAGCAAAAATTAACATAAGAAATAAAACTAACTAGTCCCTTTAACATCGAACTTGAGTTTCCAAAAAGGTTTGATGAGCGAGTAGTGCAACAAGTGTCAATCGAGCAAAAATTCCTAAAAATTCAAGTAAAAACTAGAGCATGAGAACATTCAATGTTAAAAATTCTCCTATACTTAAGAATACAACCATTGCAACTAAGGTAAACCGCCATTGGCTACGTGAGCATTTATATTTAGTCAAAACTTGTGTAAAGAACATGTGTAATGTGAACTCTCCCCACACTTAAGATGTACATTGCCCTCAATGTATGCATACAAGCACAATAGAATATAAATCAATCAAAAACATATGTGGAAGTGGGCAATTGAAACAATACTCCCCTAAACTCATAATTGTACGTTTGACGAAGCTATTTTCATTGAGAATTGAGTTCCAATGGGTTGTGGAGCACACACGGCCATGTGAAAATCACATCGACCATGTCTATGACTAGTCCTAAATTCCTTAATCATAAGACCAACTGCACGTATAAACAAGGGGGTTCGGTGAAGCTCAATAAAAACAAAACACACTCGAGTATATAAAGATAAATAATGAAATACAACTCGAGACAAAATGAAAATCAAAGATAAACTCAGAAGAAAAGTCATTTATGAGTGATTTAAGTCAAAAATAAAATACTAAAATGAAATACGAGAAATAAGAACAAAAAAAGTAAAGATCCATCAAGCATCGGTGTCCGCTAGTGAGTGCTCTACACTGCTGGTGGTGAAGTAGCCATTTGTCGGTGGATCGGTGAATGTCCCGGTCGCTACTAGTGATGCCTGAGGGGTCCTCGGTCTCATAACAAATGGTGAGGTCACGTCTCGCTCGAGTAATTGCTGTAATATGTCAAGACGCGCAATCACCTCTGCGTGGCTTGTGACTTGTATGGCGTGAACCTTAGCCAAATATGTCTATAATAACCCAACAATGCTCTCGAGCATCTCAAATCAAGCATGGGCTCGAGTCAGAGAGAATATCCAGATTGGTGGTGGCTCCTACACTGTAAGAGGTGTCTCTGTCTGATCCTACTCTTGTTTTGGCTCAAGCGCAGGCTGAGAACCCTCTCCTAACTCTCCCTCAACTTTGGCTGGCTCTGGTGAGGGTATGTTCATCATATACACCCTGTCTCTATATCGTTTGATCATCTCCATCATAGTCTCTAAGCCGAGGGTTGCAAGTATGATCGTGTTCTCTACCCCTCTGATAGCGTCTAGTAGACCCATCCCAATGATGAGCACAGTGATGTATGGGCAAAAGAAGAGAACATCGATCCTGGCATACTATCTATAGTGCTGTAAGTACTCTACCAGGATGTGTCCCAGTGGGGTCACGAATAAAGAGCTTAAGAGAATCTTGACAAAGTCAATAGAACAAGGAAAGCAGGATTGCCCAGAATGCCTGGATGACACACTTTGGACTCACTGAACGGCATATAAAACTCAGATAGGGACCACTTAATAAAACTTGGTGTATGGTAAGTTGTGTTATTTACCTGTGGTGCTTGAGCATAAATCCTATTAGGGCTATCAAAGCAATGAACTTTGACTTGTGAAAAGGGGGAACAAAAGAATGCTTTATCCGAACGAGTTGGATGAATGGAGGTTGAAGGCATATGAGAATACAAGGATTTAGAAGGAAAGAATTAAAAAATGGCATCATAAGAATATCAAGAATCTGAAAGAGTTCAAGGTAGGTGATCAGGTTCTATTGTTCAATTCTCGCCTATGGCTATTTCCGGGAAAGTTCATGTCTTGATGGTTTGGGGCACATATTGTAACTAAAGTATCATCGCAAGGTTTTTGTTGAAATTACCCATCCGGAAAAAGGGTACGTTTAAAGATGAATGGACACCGTCTAAAAACCATACTTTGGTGGAGAGGTTAGTAATGATGACAAGGAAGTATTCTTTCTCCGTGAGACCCTGTGAGGTAAGGTCAGGTATGTCAAGCTTAGTGACATTAAACAAGTGATTCTTTGGAGGTAACCCAAGAATTTTCCAGGTTTAAGTCTAGTACTTGCATAAATAAGAGCATGAGTGTTGGTGTCTTGATCTTTTATATGATATTGATGTGCCTTACTCATGGGTTATTAGTGTTTTAGTGTGCTTATTTGTGATTGGCGAAGTTTCTCGATCGTTTGAGCGTGTTCTCCATAATTCTCTGGTCAGTCCTTCATGATTATGCAGGCTCTGTGTGTGTATTAGTGTGCAGAAATTTTCTACAGAGTCTATAAGTTTTTCTAAGTTATTCAGAGAAGACACATGCCCGTGTGGAATTTCCATACCACCGCGTATTTCCGTTCAGAGCTTATCCCGAGAGGACACAGAGGCATGTGAATGTCCTTGTGAACGGCCTTGTGACGGTCACACGCCCATGGCTAATTTCCACATGGGCGTGTGGATCTCTACAGAGTTATCATACTCCATCCTGAGAAGACACACGGGCATGTGAATGCCCCTTTGGATGACCCTGTGAATGGCACATGGGCGTGAGTAACTTCCACATGCCCGTGTGAAACTCTGCCCCTGTGAGTGCCCCTGTGAGTACCCACATGCCCGTGTGTCATTTCCACAGGGGCGTGTGGAATATTTAGCCAAATTATCGGGAGGACGGAGAGTACTTACTGTCTGCCCCTATGAGCCCTCGTGTACCAAATCACTATAGCAATTTACTGTAGTGCTTACAATTCATAGGCTTTTTAAAAAAATTGAATTTCCACTAGATTCACACGGGTGTGTGGAAATTCCACACGCCCAATGTGGATGCCCGATTCTAGCCCTATTTAAGTCCCGATTTAAGCCCTGATTTTCAGAAATCTTCTTTCCATCCTTTCTCTATCTTTTTCCCCATCTTTGGAGGCGCCCTGCACTAGGGGTTTAGAGAGGCTTTGGCAAGGTTTTTTTGGAGTGGTTCTACAGCCTTCAACACCATGTTCCTTCAGAAAGAGAGTTATGGGGAAGCTTTTCGTCGACATCGATTCTTGGAGGTGTGCCCTAGGCTTGATGAGGGAACCTTTGGAGAAGATGCAGCAACTTCATAAGACCATCTACACGAAATACAAAAGGGTTTTTACTCATGGACTGCATGTTTTTTTACTTTCTATTTAATTATTGATTATATATTGCTCGATGAAGAGCTAAAACCGTAGTGGGTATTTGGACTTGTAAACCCTAGGGTGATATTGTTTCTTTGACCTTTCTATTATGTTTCTTTAATTGATGTCTTTATTTGAGTTCCAATCTTGAATGCTTATTGAATGGGTTTTCCTTTAGAGTGGCACTAGGGTTGAGAGCCTACATTGGTAGTCCTTGTGAGTGGGTGACATACCATGAGGGTTAGACAAAGCAAGAATGTAGAGGGTTGAGAGCGTGAGTCAAGAGGTAGCGGAGCATCCCCTTTCTCCTCCAGTGTGATTTATTCTACCTCAAATTCCTTGAGTTCTTTGCGGTCATAGTAGAGTAAATGGGCTAAGGGATGACTTTTCGCTGGGGCTTAGTTCCGAGTGTAATGGAGTGAAGCGTTAAAGGGATTTTAGCATCTAGGGCTTAATTGTGGATAGGGACCTTCCGCCTGTACCAAAGGGTTAGGTCTACATATAGGAAGTGGATTTATCACTTGGAATCTATAGAAGTCATTGCAATTCTATACGAGTGCGAGGTTGAGAGATTGTTCAATTTCTCCTCCGGGAGATGTATAGGGTTAGGCATGGTTGACATTAATTTGGGACCATGTATTAAAGGATCTCCATGACTCATTAATGCATTAGTTGGGAAGCATAATAGAGAGTTTTTGCACCTGAAATGATTGTGCTAGGTGGATCAATATCCGAGTACCCCATTTATATCAATTGCCTTACCTCTCCTTTACTTGTGCTCTCTCTCTTGTCTTTTTTTACTTTTGTTTGCATTACATCTTGTCACATAAATCACTATTCATATTTCTCTTAGTTAAAAAAAATTTAAATATTTTTACTCCCTACTCCCTATAGATATGATACCCACTCACCTGGAATTTTATTACTTCGTGAAACCCATGCACTTGCAGGACATACGCAAGGGGCGCTATCAAGTTTTTTACGCCATTACCAGGGAGTAGGCGTTAAGAGATACTTTGCACTTTGATTTTATTAGCTATTCATTTATTCATTCTATTTCACATCTTCTTTTTCTATCATCCTTCTAATTTGTTTTCTTTCTTTTTTTGTGTAGCTCTAGGTTCATGACCAGATGTAACCCCTTAATATTGATTGAAGGAGATCCCGAGCTCGAACGTACACTTAAAATAAAAGGGGAAAGAACACTGCAAGAATAGTCTAATCTAGCTGACTTGGAAGTTGAAGGGTCGAATAATATGGAGGAACAAAATGAGCAACAGAAGATATTATCCGATTATGCCAGACCTTCAGTATTGTGAACACAATCGAGTATTGTGTGTCCCCTGATTACAGCTCAGAACTTCGAGCTGAAGCCGGTATTCGTCCACATGTTGTAGCAATCCGCACAGTTCAATGGTTTGGCTGATGAGGATCCAAACAGTCATATAGAGAACTTTCTTGAGGTGTGTGACATGCTCAAGATAAACGGGGTGATGGATGATGCCATCAAGTTGAGAGCCTTCCCATTTTTCCTTAAAGGGAGAGCGAAGCAGTGGCTACACTCATTACCTAGATCATCAATTACCACATGGGAGGATATGGTAGAAGCTTTTCTTGGCCATTATTTCCCTTCAGGAAAATCAGCAAAGCTTAGGAATGAGATTTCGTCCTTTGTACAGTTAGAATTGGAGTCTCTATTTGAGACGTGGGAAAGGTTTAAAGAGCTCTTGAGAAAGTGCCCATGATAAGTGCTTGTCGATATGAATGCAAAGCATTATTTCCTTATGTTGAGCATTACTTTCCACGGGTTTTTACACTAATATGTGTATTTTTATGTTACTTTTGTGCATATAGGTTTGTGAAACCAATTATGAAGGAAAGAAGGCAATGTGGATCACAATGCATCGATTTTGGACAAAATCTTGCTAAAGTTCAAACGCGAAGATATAAGTGGAGTGCGAGATGCTAGAGGGTGTGCCAACCTCCCTGTATTTGAGTTTACACAACCATTAGGAGGGGCACAAGGGCAGTCACACTCAAGCATTCTGACTTATGCACATAGAACAAGATCTCCATCATCTTATTCGTCATTGAAGAAGCAAAGCGATCCACGGCATAAACGTGTGCCCGTTTATGTTACCTCGATGAAAAGTGGATTCAGGAGTATTTTTGCCGAAAAATCTCAGAAAAAGAGATTCCACACGGGCGTGTGGAAATTACCCACGGCTGTGTGGAAATTCCGCACGGGCGCGTGTACCGTACACGGCCGTGTAGTCGCCCGATTCCAGCCCTATTTAAAGCCGATTTCAGCCCCGATTTCAGGATTCTTTTCTCCATCTTTTCCCCAACTTGTGAGAGGGTTTCGGCTAGGGTTTCGAGGGGTATTGGCCAAGGTTTTGGAGAGGTTCTATGGCTCCGACATCGTCATTCGATTAGGAAGAAGGTTGGTAGGGGAGCTTCGATCGAGGCGTATCCTATACTGTATGAAGAAATCCTTGGACGACAAGTAGAGGACTTTCCACAAGACCATCGATACGACCATCGAGGGCATTTCTTTATGGATTCGTTGCTTTTACATTCAATTTCTTTGATTGTACTTAGCTCCATGGAGAGCTAAACCCCTAGTGGGTACTTGGGTGATTGTGAACCCTAGATGTATTCGTTTCACTGAACTTCTTTATTATGCTTTCAATAAATTGATGTTTATTGTGAGTTTGAACCTTGAATGCTTGATTGTATGAACATTTCCCCTAGAGTGACACTAGGGTTGAGAGTTCTTGTTGGTAACCTTGTGAGTGAGTGACACACCACGAGCGTTAGACAAAGCTAGGTTGGAGAGGGTCTAGAGGGTGAGTCGAGAGGTACAGGAGCGTCCCCTTTCCCCTCCGACGTGATAGATTATACCTCCGTTCCTCGAGTTCTTTGCGGCCATAATAGAGTGAATGGTCTAAGGGATGAACCTCCGTTGGGGCCTAGTTATGCGTGCAATGGAGTGAAGCATTGAGGGGATCTTAGTATCTAGGGCTTAATTGTGGCTAGAGACCTTCCGCCTGGACCAAAGGGTTAGGTCTATAATTAGGAAGTGATTTATCACTTGGAATACCTAGAGCCCATTGCAACTTTGTTCGAGTGAGAGGTTGAGGGGTTACTTAATCTCTCCTCTGGGACATGAATAGAGTTAGGCATAGCTGACCTTAGATTTGGGACTATGTATGTAAGGATTTCCACGACTCACCATTGCATTGATTAGGAAGCATAATAGAGAGTTCTTGCACTTGAAGCGATTATCCTAGGTGAAGCATCATCCGAGTACCCCATTTTTATCGATTGTCTTACCCTTTTCTTTATTCTTGATCTCTCACTTGTTTCTTTTATTATTGAGAATTGAATCAATTTCACACCAAACATTATTGATCTTCCACATAGCTAAGAACCAAATTAAGTATTTTCATTCCCTACTCCCTGTGGATTTGACCCCGCTCACCCGGGATTATTACTTTGACAAACCTGTGCACTTGCGGGATATAAGCAAGGGGTACTTGTCAGCCCGCAACACGGATTCCTAGAGTGGATGATTGTTCAGACTTTTCACAATGGGTTGAATCCGAGCATGAGGTAACTCTTCGATGCACCAGCAGGAGGTACTTAGGTAGCAAGACCACTTGTGAGGCCATCAACTAATTGAAGAAATATGGTTAAATAGCTATCAATGGAATGCTAGAGAGAAGAAGAAGGTGGCCAGGCTTCATGAGATAGATGTAGTAACTTCATTGGCGGCTCAAGTGGAGTTATTGAGTAAAAAGTTAGATGTTCTAACTTCGAATAGAGTGGCGGCTGTGACTAGCACCGGGTGTGGTGGAGGACATGCTCCCTCCGACTGCTCGATCTCCATTGGTGATGCATCTTCGGTTGAGAATGTTGATTTTGTGTGTAATGCGATGAGGAATCAAGGGAATCCATATAGCAACACCTACAATCCGGGTTGGAAGAATTATCCCAATTTCTCATGGAGTAACCAAGTTCTACAAAAGGCCATGGGATCACCAGGTTTCCAATAACAACAAGCCCCAAACATGGAGAACTGAGTTTCTATTTTGGAGACCCAAATGACTGATTTGGAGAAAGCCTTCACTAGATTTGTGCAATCATCGGATACAAGGTTTCAATAAGTTGAGGCTACACTTCGCAACCACACCACTTCTTTTCATAACCTTGAGAATCAAGTGGGGAAAATTGCAAAGTCTCTATCGGAGAGACCATAAGGAAGCTTGGCAAGCAATATCGAGACCAATCCTAGAGAGCATGTGAAGGCTATCACCTTGAGAATTAGTCATGAGGTTGAAGGTAAGTTTACGAGTGAGAAGTCCAATGAACATGAACCCGAGGTCATAGAGGCTGAAGAGGGAACAAGCAAAGATAAGGAGGTGGCATCCCTACCTTTCAAGCCAAAAATCCCCTATCCCTCTAGGTTGAAGAATGACCAAGCAGATGAATAGTATAAGAAGTTCCTGAGTTTGTTCAAGCAAGTCTACATCAACATTCCTTTTGTTGAGGCATTGTCTCAAATGCCTAAGTATGCAAAATTCTTCAAGGACTTGTTGTCTAACAAGAGAAAGTTAGAGGAGAGTGCCTTAGTGATCTTAGATGCTTCTTGCTCGGTGGTTTTGCAAAAGAACATGCCTGAATAATAAGAAAGACCAGGAAGCTTCATCATTCCATGTAATATCAGAATCTAGGGTGAAGAAATGGCATTGGTAGACTTAGGGACCCAGTGATCAACGTCATGCCATACACCTTCTTTAGAAGCTAGTCTCTGAGTGAAACCTAGGCCTACTTGGATGACATTGTAATTTGCTGGGACTAAACGGTGAGACATCCGAGGGATATCATCAAGATGTGCTTGTTAAGGTGGGCAAGTACATATTTCATATAGATTTTGTGGTGCTAGACGGCTCGATGAGGATGCGGATGTACCCATGATACTAGGGAGGTCGTTCTATGCGGACTTCTAAGGTAATGATTGATACGGATGGCGAATGACATCGAGGAATTGAGATGACAAGTTAACATACCTTGCTTAAGCCATGGCATTCTCTAGATTTTTATGATACTTTATATTTCTAGACACTACCTATAGAGATTGTAGATTGATATATGCGAAATGTTCAATC
>NW_024087832.1:0-41639 GCF_009730915.1 Dioscorea cayenensis subsp. rotundata
TATTTGAGGCTTTGTAAATAAATGTTGATCGATCTTTCAACCTGCGATTAGATGAGATCAATAATTTTATCCTTTGTAAGATCTCGCGGTAGTATCTTCGTCAATATCATTGCTGCTTCCATGAAGAGCGGAATTCTTAGATAGCTTGATATGGTTGAATTGTTATCCTTGATATATTGGAGTCGAACCTTCTTGCTTTTAATTGAAGTTCTTCAAGAATGTTTCTTTAACCACTCTGCATGAGGAGGCACATCTTTGATGTCTGCTAGCAAATCTGACCATCGGTTGTGGAAAGAGTAACAATATGTTGCTTCTTTGATGACCATGACGAGTAGCTCAAAACCCATCGTAAATACATAACCGGATGTGCTTTTTCGATCATCTAAATCTCCTGCAGTAATCACTATCATGTAAATCGAAATTAGTTCGATATCTCTCCTTTTCTTGTATAATATTCCATAATCTATTGTTCCTTGTAAGTATCGCAAGATTCGTTTCTGCGACCGTGAGATCGCCTCTTTTGGATTTTCCATAAAATCTACTAACGAGACTTACACCAAACATAATGCTCAGGGCCTTGTCTGCGATTAAATACATCAAACTTCCAACAATTTGCTTGTACAAAAGTGTTGTTAACCATGTTTTCCTCTCGAATTTTTAACAAGCTTCAAAACCCGTCTCATCGAGGAGTACAAAAGCAGGATTACAATCTTGCATTCGAAACACAGTCGGGATATTATGCACATATCTTTTTGAGAAATAAAAACATACGAAGAAGATTGGATAACTTCTATACCCGGAAAGTAATGCATTAAACCCGGTCGGACATATCAAATTCAATCATCATGGAAGTCTAATAAGCGCTTCGATTATCACTTTTGTGGGTTGCGGGTGTAGATTAAGTCGATCCACATATAAGCGGGACTATAAGTACCTTTCCTTACGCTTTCGAAATTTCATAAGCTGTATGTTCATAGTGGCACTTCAAAATCCTTTCTTTAAAAATAAGCTTCATGCGACTCATACCGATGCCGCTGGAGCTTGCTTTTAATCCATAGAGAGCTTTTTCAATTCTATA
Organism: Dioscorea cayenensis subsp. rotundata; assembly: GCF_009730915.1. NCBI lineage: Eukaryota > Viridiplantae > Streptophyta > Magnoliopsida > Dioscoreales > Dioscoreaceae > Dioscorea > Dioscorea cayenensis. Next base: position 1,079 of record NW_024087832.1, read on the forward strand.
CACTTCATGCTCATCCACAGCTTTTAATATAACCCAAAGGTTGATCAACAAATACTCGCTTCTTCTAATTCTCCATGTAGAAAGGCCGATTTTACATCTAGTATGAAATATCGACCATGAATTTTGAGTCGCTGATGCAACCACAAGCTCGATAGTGTCAAGCCTTGCAAAGCTGGAGCAAAAACCTCTTTATAATCTACTAGCAAATTCTTGCTTATAACCTTTTTGCAACCTAATGTGCCTTATACTTGTCAATCTCACCTTTCTCGTTTAATTTTTGTTTTGTATACCCACTTTAAACCAATTGTTTTTGCCCTTTGGGAAGTTCAGCAATTTCCCATGTTTTATTTTTCAATGGATGCAATTTCATTATCCATAGCTTTTTCCACTTTGAATGTTGGATAGCTTCTTGAAAAGATAAAGGATCACAATGCGAAAATAAAGCAAAGTGAGTATGAGGTCTTGATTGGTTGAAATCTACTTATGTGCTAATCATGCCATCCGGCCTCGGACCACGAGTAATAGGGGATTTGAGTTGATGTTTACATTCTTTGTTTGTGAAAGTTTATTAGTAATCGAGGCTCGTTGGTTGAAATTTCTTGATGTTGGACTTGCTCTCCTTCTTCTTCGGCTTCATCACTAAATTATAATTGAAGTAAGGGTCAAGCTCACTCAATTCAAGTGTTCTCCTCATCAAAAATAACATCCCTACTCACCACAATTTGTTAATGGATCATACAATTTAAAAAGCTTTGGATATTTCACTAATCCCAAGAAAAACACACTTTTGCCACTTTATCATCAAGCTTCTTTCTTTTCTCATCGGAATATGTCGTATGCAATCTGACCAAAAATTCGAAAGTGATCTATTGTTGGTCTATCTTCCACTCCAGTACTTCCTCTCGTGTTTTGTTTTGAGCGACTAAAAGTAGGACTTCTATTCAAGATATGAATGCTCCATCATCCTATCGCCAAAATTCTTCGAATTTCGCCCTTTGTTAACAAGGTTCGCACCATATTGAGGATGGTTCGATTTTTTTCTTTCGATACACCATTACATTGTGGGGAATAGGAAGCTGTGAGCTCTCTGGATGCCATGATAATTACAAAAACTTTTCAAAGTCTTTCTCGAGCGGTACTCTCCTCACGATCGGTCGAATTGTTTTAATAGGCTTCCCGATTTCACTTTCAACATATACCTTGAAGCTTTTAAATGCACTAAAAGCTTGATTTCTCTGTAAAAATAAACCCAAGTTTTCCGAGAATAATCATCGGGTGAAAGTAATAAAAATATCTTTTACCTCCATTAGAAGTAGGATTTATTGGTCCACAAATATCGAGAGTGAACAAGTTCTAAAACATCTTTTGCTCTCTCCAAGACTTTCCTTGAGAGAAAGGAGTATGCGTTGTTTGCGACAACACACTCTTCACAAACTTGGGAGGAATAGTGATTTTAGGAAGCCACTATCACCATATCCTTTTCTTGGAGTGTCTTCGATCCACCAAAGCTCGAGTGACCATACCGATAATGCCATAGCCATGAGAGGATCTTTTGTTTTTAGCCATCAAACAAGGTTGAGCACATTCAGATCTTTATAGGAAACAACCTATTTTGAACTCGTTAGCACACATTGCAATTCGCACTCTACAAGGATCATATATTTTCACAAGTACCTTTTTGAATAGTAATTGTATATCCCTTCTCTACACCCGACTGACGCACTTTCGATGAGTTACTTTTCAAGTCGGGAACATAAAAACATTAGAAATTTTTCTATAAAACCATTCTTGGTTTTTATATTAATATCACCACTTTCCGCATCACATTCGTAGAAGCGATCTCGAAAGCTAACGGTGAAGTGAAAATCTTCATTTAAGTAAGAAAGAAGGACTTACTTCCACACATATGGTTTGCTACAACCGGTGTCCACTAAACCAAAATATCCCGACTATGAGAGTTCGACTATCTTGAATTGTCGTTAGCAAAAGTCTCGCTTCTTTTTATTTTTCAAGAAATTTGACTTTTTCTCCTTTTCATCTTTTGTCGATTAGGTAGCTTGGTATAACATTGAACGGTAATGACCAAATCGATGACATCTAAAAACACTCAATTTTAGATTTATCAAATTGTTGACACTCGTCCTCTTCCTTTACTTTGTAGATAACCATCATCGGTATTTACATTGCCAGCCGTAGCCTCTATCACGCTTCTTCCCTCTTCCTCTACTTCCACCGCGACCTACCTCGTAATATTGAGAAGTTGTTGGTTGTAGAGGCCTTCAAAAGCTGCTCCTCGCCAATAAAAATTACGGTTGATCTTACGTTCAGTGAACTAATAAAGAGCTTTGAAGTTCATCAATTGAGAGATGTCATCTATGTCCTTTGATTCTTGATTGAAGCGAACTATGTAGTCAAATTTTCATGTCAAAGATCGCAATATCTTTTTCAACAATAGTGACATCATCCATCTTCTCCCCATGAAACCCGCATATTATTGGCCAATCCCATGGTTCTCTGCAAAATAATTGAAATGATTCTCCATCCCTTCATCTACATGAGATTTTCAAAATCCCTCTCGAGGCTTGAAGTTGTGCGCTACGCTCTTGATGAGCCTTGATATTTTTCTTCATCGAATCCCATATATCCTTGGAGGTTTCTTTACAAAGAATCGTCTCAAAATAGATCGATCAATGGCTCGAAATAAATAATTCTTACGCCTTTGAGTCTTTCTGACTTTGATGCCTCGAGTTCCTTCCTCACACGTACAGCAGGTACTACTCCATCATCCGGTTTTGCCATCCGAATTCAACAATATTCCAATACTCCTTGGATTTTAAGAAATTTTCCATCAACATGCTCAACGATCGTAGTGACCATCAAAAGCGTGGAATAGATGGTTTGCGCAAAAGTTGTCTGCAGAACGTTGTGAATTTCTTCACCACAAAACTCTCCCTTTTGTTGAAAAACCCTCAGCTCTTGATACCATGATAACTTAAAAGAAGAGATGAAGAAAAACTGCACACTTTTATTCATAATCATTGAAGCCTTTATAAAAGGCAAAATTCTAGAAAGATAATCTCTACTAATTTGAGTTTTAATCAACACACAACTAACTTAAATATTTAAATCAAAGATATCCTAACCAAACTAAAATAAACATCATTATCTTAACAAAGCATTCCTTTCTTGGTGGTTGGGTGGGTAGGTCTTGAATGCCACCTTCTTCTTCTTCTCCTTCACTTTTTACTCGTGACTTACCCATGCCAAACCCCAATTTTTTTTACATAATACAAATCTCGTGTGTGTATATATATATAATTGATTTAATGATTTATTGGTCTATTAGCCAGTCTTGTATATAAAATATTTATATTTTTATCGAAAAAATAAACTTAAATTTTAGCTTACTTAAAATAAAAATAAAATATATTAAAATATTAATTTTATGTTTGTACACATTATTGATATAATCTGTTTGTATTTCATCTAAAAACAGAGTGAAAATTATTATTTTTAATATAAGATTAATGACCACCATAGTAATAATTGAGTGATTTAGATATTTAACTCTTACAAGAAGTCAAAAATTCAACTCTTTTCTAATGCATGATTGATGCGTAAATAGAATTTGTGTTAGTTTTATTTGTTCATATTATAAAAAGATTATAAGATTACTATAAAATTGATGTATGAAGCCATATAATATTATGTATATGTATTATAATTTTCATTTTGTATTTTTATAATAATGAATTAATGTGACTTTGGTTTTTGTTATATAAATAAAAAGATAAGGATGGGAGGAAATTCAATTATAAAATCTTAATCACTATATTTATCTTAATCATTCATTTAATGAAAGTTTCAGGTTGAAAGGATTGTTGGGATGATTTAGAATCTTTGAATCCACATGATAATTAAACATCATAGAAAAATTTGAACCGTCCGGTGATTTTGGACCGATACGTCCTGAATGAGACAGTTTTTTTATTGGAGACCGAGGGGCGAGGTGGGCTGAGGATATTTATTTTTTTAAGGAGAGTTCCGTTTTTATTTTGCCCCACCCAGTACCTCCACTAAAAAAATTATATATATATAACAGCTGAAACACTTTCTAGTCATCGGATCATCTTATATAATATTGTAAAATTTTAAATAATAAATAAAAATAAACTAAAAATAATAAAAATATTTATTTTTATTGGAAAACAAATGTAAAACGAGTGGGACAGGACGAGTGCAAAAATCCGTGGAACAGTTATAGTATTAAGAGTTTAAAAAAAAAGACAGAGTGGGTCGTGGGATATGGTATGTGCCTCGCCTCATCCTGTCCCATTGCCATCCCTACGAGTAATTGTGTTTTTTTTTATATTTTTGACATCTTATTTTTGTTTAAATAGTGAAAAAATAACCTTATTATTTTTATATAAACATATATTTATGTATATTTTAAAAAAGAAAAGCAAGGAATCAAAACTTTGAGTCATGGACTCATGCTTGGCCTACAAGATTTGAAAGATATAGTAATGCAATCCATGTTTGCTTTTGATAAAAGCATAAGCTTATCCTCCTTTAAAGTAGACCAAAATTTCCCTTATTTATATATATATATATTTTAAATTTTATAATTCCTGATCAATCCCTTGACCCCACCATTCTTTTCTCTATATAAATAAAGGAGTTTCGTAACAACATACAAGCAAACACAAAATTATATAAATATGTCATCATCACATGATTAAGCATTTAAAGCATTTGACTCTCATGCAATAGTTTAAAAATTTAACTTCATCTCAATATATAGTTAAAATATAAATTATATATATATATGTGATGACTTATCTACATTATTAAATATATGTATAAATTTATATATATGCATGTAAATTATTTATATGTCATAAAAAAATAATCAAGTATTCATTTTAATACATAAACTAGAAAAAACTACTTTAGTCTTTGAATTATAGAAAAATATTCATTAATATTATGTTGATTGTGTGATGATTTGTTCGCTTATTTTTTTAATTGCACATCCTAACTATATACTCCCTCCGTTCCTTTTTATCTATCACAAATTCATGTTTTTTTTATCTGATATTTTTTTAATATCAAGAAGCATTTATTATTTTTTTTCTAAAATTACTCGTAACACTCTATTCAATTTTTTTATTGGAATTAAATATGAAAGAAATGTGAATATAAAAATTAAGAATAATTTTGAAAAAATAACTAATTTTTTATAAAATTTTATGAAATAACTATTTTTTTTTGTATATATAATCACAACATAAAAAAAAGAACGGAGAGAATATATGCTTGTGGTATAATAAATAAATAAATAAAAATAGAAAGAAAGAAATGGATAAGATGTCTCATGGTTGGAGAATATCCAAGAAAAATAATTAACTCATTTCCAAAGCTAAAACTGCTCATCTATTTTCCAAAAACAAGTGGCGGTCTGCATGAATGAAACCAGTCCTTATCCTCTCACACATAAATATAAAAAATATAGATAATATTAATAATTTTCATATATAGAAAAAGGCAAAAAGGCAATGACTTTGTTTTAAAGGATAACTCCGAATCCAATATACTCAAAAGCCTCTCATGCTTATCTTCATCATCATCTTCTTCTTCTTCTTCTTCTTATATACCACTCATGCATTCATTCATGCCCCACCACCATCACTAACTTAATTCCTAGCTACTTCCCCTTTCTCTACTTCTTCTTTTATTTTTGGAGATCTTATATATGAGCAACTTCTTGTGTTTTTCTTAGTTTGTGTGCACTTTCAAAGAAGAATATAATAAAAAGCAAAAAAGTTTAAAGGTTCAAAGCGTATGGTTTGTTGGAGAAGAGAAAGAGGTTTCAACTTCAAGGATGGATGCTTCTTCTTTGATCCCACAAAACAACCTTGGGACCATGGTTGAGATGATGATAATGAGTCAAGAGCTTGATCATGATCATAATGATGATGATAATGTTTCTCTTGCTTCTTCTCTTTCTTCTTTCTCTGAAGATCATGATGATGCTTCCTCTTCTTCATCTTCATCATCATCTTCTTCTTCTTCAGAGCCTATGTTTCAGATGTCTTCTCTTATGGATCAACTTCCTATCAAGTAAGTGGACTTGCATGCACAATTGCTTTAATTAATTAATTGTTTGGAACTCAACTTACATGAAGACTTACAGGAGAGGGTTGTCAAAGCACTTCCAAGGGAAGTCACAGTCTTTCACTTCATTGGCAAACGTGAAGTGCTTGGAAGATCTTGTGAAGCCAGAGAGGAAAGAACACTACTTCTCATGCAAAAGAAAGAAGCTCAAGGGTTCAAAGAGTTATGGAAATGGTTTGGATAATTATCAGAAAGCTTTGTCTCCTAAAGAGTGTTCTAGAGTTATCACTAAGAAGAGCTTTTCATCAAAAGGTTCATTAGCTTCATCAATATTGACTAGTAATAATGCAAGAAGGCATGGATTTCCTGTGAACAAGCCTCCTGTTCATCCACAAAGAACTGCCTCTTTTGTTTGATTTAATTAAGTGCCTTGTAGTTATGTGTTGTATGAGAATTGTGCATGCTTTGCAATGCATGATCTTTAGATGATAATAAATGACATCATGTCATCAGTTTTATAATCTTATGTTCATACAAGTGGCCAAAAAAAAACTTCAATCTAATAACTGTTAGTTACTCTGATGGGTCAGACTGAAGAATGAGAATGTGAACACAAGCTGCAAGTAATTTCTTTCCCTTAAAAAAAAAGGTATGAAATAGGCGTTAGTTGTGTGAGGATGGTTCCATTGTTTATGTGTGTGTCTCTATTTGCTCCACCGAGACTTGTGCACGCTCCTAACGGTTTAGTTTAGTTTGAACTGTCTGTTACTTAAAAATATATATATATATATGAAATGAACATGAAACCTGCAGACAAAAATAAATACATTAATACCATTTACAACTAGAACTTATTCAGTGGCACTGCATCTGCCTGAAACTTTCTAATGTTTCACATGATTTGCAAGCCATAAGACTAGTGCAATACTTGTTTTGAGTTTTGGATTTCACAAACAATAAATATGCATGTTGTAAGATTCACAACATTGCAGAATTTTCACACTGGAATTTCATGTACTTTTATATGTTTGACATTATTTGAATGCCAAGAGACACTCTGGTGGTATATATATGGCGTCATATATGAGGAAATCTTGCTGAATATCAAGCTTAGCAAGCCTTCATTTCTTGTGTATATTTTACAAGTGTGCTGGAAATGGAAAAAAACAGCTCTGGTCATCAGGTTCCCAATCGCTTTGTACCACATTCTGAGCAAAATTTAGATGTCTCCCTCAGATAAGGGACGCCACATTCGTCGCAGAATTTCGCCGGGCTTGTTGGCTGCCATTGAAATGCAGTATTTATCAGATGATATAAAGGGACTAATTGCTGTAATGATCCTATAAAAGTAGACAATAAAATGAAACTTGATTACCAGTTGTTTTCACCACTTTCTTGTTGAAAGATACCCAATGGAAAAATATCAAAAATTTGCTTTCTTTTTTTTTAAAGGAAAGTCTTATTTCCCATTCTTGATTGATATGTAGATTATCCAACAAATCAAACTGAACAGTAGTAAACAAGTTTTTACTGAAAAAGGAATGTAAAGTGAACTGAAACAAGCCAGAGCCAGAGACTGTTGCTCAAAACAAAAAAGAAAAGAAACATGCCTAAAGTAAATTGTAGCTATTTGTTTGCTAATAGACTAGCCAAAAGAAAATCCAAACTTGTAACTAGTCCAAGTCTAGGTTGCAACAATATTATACATCAAAAACATGGCCACAATGTTTTGGGTTCTCTGTTAAACAAAAAAGAAGCTAGATAATTGACATACAACATGAGCTGCCGTCATTATTTGTGGTTTAGGTTTAGAAATTGTCTAAGAATTAAGATGATGCTTTAGGTGTTACGCTAATTTGGTAATTTTAAGTTGAGCCTCTCAACAGGTCTAGAAATCGATAGAAGTTCTACTTAAGATGTCTGATCTCTATAAAATAAGAGATGCATCTTCTTATAAAATCGCTCAATGAATTATTTTTAATTTTCTTAACTTAATGCTGCATTGAGATATGCTTGGCTATAAACCCTGAACATGATTGCCTAGTATATCCTGCATCAATTACTTTGCCTAAAAAAGGTGGGAAATTCATGAACATTAGACCATCTCTACCACCATTTTGATATTGGCCAGCTCAAGCATATCCTCGGCACAGGGATCCTTCATGAAAAAATAGAAACAGGGGACCCCAAGAGCTTTGACTTGACAATGAAAAGTACTCAACATGCTTGATTTTCTTTTTTAAAGTCTGGTTCTATTTAGATTTGATAGAGGCAGAGAAGTTCACTCAAATGTAGCAGTTGCAACAAAGGTGGGTAGGTTTTGAGAATGAGTTCTGAAAAATATTAAGCTAGATGAGATGAGTGTGCTGACAAAACCATCACAGGACAAATATTATTGCAAAAATTATAAAACACAATCAAGTATTAGAAAGGAAAATTAATGTTACCCAGGAAGCCAATAGGGCACCATCAATATTTTCAACTCTGAAATGATATGAGAAAGAGAATAATACAGCCAATTAAGAAAGCATAATAATGTAGAAACTCACAATATGATACTGAAAAAGAAATTACTCACTATCAAATGTAGGCGGCCCCCAATATGACCTCCAGGAAGAGATTGCAAGCAAGGCAAATGCCGAGGCAGAGGAGGTGGTGATTGCTGCTGGTGAGGAATATCTGCTAAATGTGAAGTATGTGTGCATTGATGAATATGGGAGAAGTGTGCTGTCTGCTGACTGTGCTGCAGAGACTGATGATGTCCTTGGTGGAGGGACTGAAATTGAGGTTGGTGTGGAAGTTGTTGCATATGATGTTTTGATGAAGGCTGCTGCTGCGTTTGTGGCTGATAAAGGAACCAAAGTTATGAAGTTAGTCTTATGCTCCACAAAACTGAAGTTAGTTTTATAATATATTAAATAGTTAGCTAATTGATGCATGAAATATCGAGATAAAGTAGCATGCATTTAAAGAATATCCAAAATTACAGGAAACCTGGCAACACAATAACAAAAAGGCAGAAAGTTGTTATTAAGAGTTAACCTCATTTAGAGGACGGAAGCCAGTGGCACTTGCCAAAGGAGGGGAACCATCACTCCCTGGAAAATGCCTGATTATAAAAATTAAAGAGCGAGATGATAACATCAGTTTTGCTCATTATTTAACAGTTAATTATGCAGAGATGAAATGATAAGGATTGAAGGAACTTACTGCCATCCCAGGAATATTTGAGGCAGATTGTGGTGTAACACGCCTGTATTTATGACGTGGAGAGTAAAACTTATAGTCTCTGGCTGAGATAGCCACCTCATGACGACCAGTCAGACGTTTGAACCTAGTATATATTACCAATTTAAATTCAATGTGGAATAATATCCATAAGAGATTTATGTGCCAAGATTTTTTTAAAAAAATTCTATAAAAAATTAAAAGTATCAAAATGATGTTGAACAGGACCTGACTTAAAATGGCATAGTGATTCCAAATTTTATGGCCCTCATGCCAACTCCATTTTTTTCAGATTCAATAACAGACTGCCAAACAAAATTTTGAATAAATTTTTTCCCTGATACGCAGACTTTAGATTCTTCTCATTGCTCATGCATTAACATAACTACTATGTAAAATTGTTATGCTAGAAATGAATGCTTGAGTGTTTTTAGGGAACAGTCACATTGGGCAGACAGGAAAAATCCCATGAAGAAGGTTCAGGGCTGAGAGCAATTATCTGTTCACCAGACACATTGCTTACCAATTTAGTTTGAACATAGACCGGAATGCATGTTATGGATGACAAGGCCAAATTTGATAGGTCAGCATTCAACATGTAAAAGAAAAATGAAAACAATTCATTCAAAAGAATTGAAGTGATTTGAGTTCATATATACAGACACACACATAAAAATGTAATATTATTTATTTGGCAGAAACTCAGCTGTTTAACTGTCAGGTATCCTATTTTAGTTATAGTTAAATACATCCACATTATTATGCACTGCCAATCAATAAAAGTTACAGTCTAACAAATGTAAAAGGACAAGAGTCAGAACATACCACTCCATGTCTTCAATTGTTATGGCACTTGGTTTCTCAACTATTGCCAAACCATTTACTACAACAAATCGCACACGTTTCTCTTCTTGAACAACCAGTTCTGGAAATCTTGTCCGTGTTTCAAGAGAAGTTGCTAATTCTCTTCTCTTGAAGCTACAAGGTCCTAAAGTGATAAGATAAGATAAGATTACAAAAAAGATGGTAACATTCAAAAATCTGATATCAACAATATAATGGCACACCTTTTCTAGGGAACTTCTTCGCCAGCTTCCTGTACAGCCCACCAGCTGCTTCAAGAGCAACCCCAATGGTCTTCTCACGAATCCCATCCAACGACGAAAGTCGCAGATTCACATCACTAACTAAATTCTCATACAAATTTGCCACATACATCAAGGGCAAGACAAACCTAGGATCACCTTCATACTGAACTTCCCCTTGCTTTCTTTTGTTAATTTTATCTGCCCCATGACCATAGTCAGGAGCCGAAGAGTCTGGTGCTTCAACCACATGCTGCTCAATGAAATGATCAACAAAAATCTGCAAGAACCTCACCCTTGCATTCTCAATGGGCAAAACATCTGCCCATACAAACAAATTAAATCATTCATTCCCCAATACATACAAAACACTAACTAAAGCAAATTGAACCCCATCAATCAATGACTTACCGTCGATATTTAGGATGCTGTAATTTGGGCTTGATGTCCTACCACTGTTCTCAAGTGGCGAGCGGCCTTCATCCACACCCACACTATGAAGAGGTATTGAATTCCTATATGATTCACCTAAGCAATTCTGGCCAACAAAAAAAATCGACACATTAACACCTGCCGTGAATAAAATCCAACACTAAAATAACGGTGCATATCCATAGATTCATCAATAATTAAACTTTTTTCTAAACTTTAACATCCCTTCCAAATGTAGCAACATCAACTTAAACCCACAACTCCCAGAAGTAAATGAGCTCATGAACAGAAAGATGAAGTGAAACTATCCAAAGCTGGAACCTTTATACTAATTTCCAAACAAAAAACAGTGAAATTTTCAAACATAAATCAAAAGCAAAGAAAACATTACCACCGAGTTGGACTCATCCTCATCATCCAAGCTATCCTCAGTAACAGCATCCCGATCAACATCACTAATTCCATCAATCTCACCAGGGCGACCATCTACAGTATTAAGATCATGCAAAGATCCAGTAATGAAAGAATTGGCAGCCCGGAGATTGTAATGCTGAACAGGAACCCTAGTCCCCATCCCTGACCCCAAACAACTCCTCCCAAAACCCTAGAACCCCGAATCTCTCTCGACCGATCCCGGAGATCCGAAGGGGAGAAAACCCTAGCGCCATTTCCAACCAGTTTGAATATCAGAGAGGAGAGAAGGTTAGGGTTTCGATCTTCAATTTTCTTTTTCTTTTTTTTTTCTTTTTTCTTTTTGGGGAAATAAAAAGAATTTTTATTTAAAAAAAGGAAAGGAAAAAAAAACCGAACCTGGAGCCGGAGCTGGAGATTTGGCGGCAGAGTGCGGAGCCTGCGTCCAAGCCTGTCTCCGGCTTCACCTATTCTCTGCCGCTGTGAATTTACCTAAATACCCTTTCGTTTTACCACTTGGCCGTGCATATATATATATATATATTATAGGGAATACGAACGTCCGCAGTTATAGTGCCTAAGCGCTAGACTATCCATTCGTACCCGAAGGTCTACACAAAAATTGAGAGAGGTTAGACAAATATACGAAACTTTATAGCTAAGCTTTAGATAATATATAGAGTCCGCTCTAAAAATGGGCCAGGTTTGATTTTTATTGTTAAAAGTCCGGTCTAGCCTGACCCGGTCATAATTATATAATATATTTATTAATTAATTTTGTATATACTTATATATATAATTCAGATTTTAATAAAATTAAATATTCATATATAGTATGTGTACATTTTGTGCTACTATTTTGGATTGATTAAGTGTGAATAGATGATTTATTTGGCTTCATTATTGATTATTGTTGATTGTCAATAGTTATAATGGTTTGAATTTTAGATGTAATTTTAATTTTAGATGTTGTGACTGAATAAAGATGCACATTTGGTATTTTTATTTTAATGTGTTTTGTAGAATAATATTTAGTAGTGTTCACGGATTAATATTATTGTTAATCTTTTTATAACTTACTTATTATTTGATTAGAAAACTTATTTGGGCGGGTTTGGATGGATTTTGGTTAAAAGTCATAAAATTTGGACAAGTTCTAGCAAAAATTAAGACCCATATTATTTGATCGGACTGGGTTTGGGTAAGCTTGAATTTTATTAATAATAAACTCGGCCCCACCTGAATCCAGCCCATGAACAAATCTAATAAAGAGAGCTTATAAATACTAGTAAAATTAAGATTATATGGTTTAGATTTGACTGAATTATTATTATAGTGACTATTTATAATTTGGGGAAGATGAGCGGGGCGAACCCACTAGAGACCCCAGGGACATGCACAAGCCTTGGTGGACCAAGTAAGGACGGGGCCGCGCTCATGTTGACGCTGGAATCACTCGTACACAACTACTATTTACAACTCCCAGAAATATGCCCTCAGTCGAGAATCGAACTCTCACCATTCGTGAGAGCTCTATCGGTGATCAGTATACCAATAGACCCACAAGTCGTTAACAACTATTTATAATTTATATCAAAATATTATGTATCTCACTTTAAATACTTAACGAAGATGTGCGCAAGAGTTAGCAATTTTAACAAATATATATATATATATATCTTTATTTTGTATGGGTTTTTATGTCCGATTTCAAAAACCCCGGGAAATGAATACCTTTTGAGTACATATGAAAATTAAAATTTTTAGTAAAAATATATAAAAAATTTATTAGGAACATTATAAAGTATTATTATTATTATTATTATTATTATTTTCTCATCTGTTTATCTTCAGGGTCTTGCCAACACCAGTGTGAAGCTCTGAAACCTCTCTAATGGCGCTCCTCATCCCTTCACCTATCAAGCTCATCGCCGCCACCCTCGCCACCAACCCCCGCCATCGCTTTCCACCAAACCCTAACCTCATCTCTCAACCTCCAAAACCCTTCCTTTCCTCCTTCCCATCCTTCTCCTCCTGCATCCCCATCAAACCCCTCTTTAACTCCTCTATCTCCTCCAAATTCACCGAAGTCTCCGACATCACCGACTTCGCCGCAGTCTCCGATGACCTCGACGACGACGAAGCCCTCGCCAGCTCGCCGTGGGAGGGTGCTATCGTGTACCGCCGGGACGCATCGGTGACCCATCTCGAGTTCGCCACAACCCTAGAAAGGCTCGGCCTCACCAAGCTCTCCACTGCCCTTTCAAGGTCCCGCGCCTCAACAATGGGCATCCGGCTCCCTTCCCGGAAACCCGGTGGCTCGTCCGCCGCCGCCGCCGGCGATGACGGAACTCCGGTTCTCATCTCGATCGATGTCACGAGGAGGAAGCGCAAGCTGAAGCTCGATGGGATCGTTCGCACTGTCATCACTCTCGGATGCAACAGGTATGCTGGTAATTCATTCCATTTTGTATAAAGATCTCAATTTGCATCAATAATTCATAGAATTACTGTGAAATTTAACTGCTTTGATTGTAAATCAAAATTGAACCTTTTTTTTTCCTTGAATTGGTTCAAAGGAATGTGAAGTTTTCCAGTTTGGATGGTCTCCATTCCTCCTCTTTAAAGTTGCTGTCTGCTGCTCTACTTGAATGTTCATAAATTTTGGATTTAATTTGATACATAACTAATTTTTGAAGAGATTTGGAATGGTGAATGTTCAGCTGAAGATCTCATGGCAATTGCACCATGTTTAGACTTTGGTTATTGAATATACGGCTTTATTTGTTTGGTATAGAACCAGTGCTTAGGTTGTGGCTAGTGCGGAGGTTGGAGCTCTGCTCTTCTGCTCCTCCTCTCTTCCTGCGTGAGCAAAGCCGCCCTCTTTGAGGCCGCAGGAGGAATGCAAGAGTTAGAGCAAAGTTTTAAGAACTAAAAATGGCTTTTGTTCTAAGATTTATGGTCTCGAAGTATTCGTGGTTGTAGTTCGGTAACACTCTTAACAGTGTTAGTAGTGTTCCTCTTTTGCGGTGTGTCAAAGTGCAATAGTACTAACTCAGCATAGCGAATGCATTTTGCTTCGATGTCTGCGTCTTGCACAAAGGATTGTTGTATATGTTGCATCTGTAGAACATGTCGGATTCATGTTTAATTAACTTATCTAAGAATCCGACGACAATGTCTCTTAATGGTGCCATATTTTTGTAGGTAAACAACTGAAGCAGTTGCTAGAGTTTGCATCTATATTTGTTGATGGACAGAAATGAATTATGTTAATCCCTGTCATGCATGTCTACTTGCTTCAGTTTAAAAATATTATGGCACTTCTCTTTCATTCTTTCTCAGGTGTGCTGATCCGGCTGCGGAGACTGTGTTTAAGAATTTCACTCTTTTGCTAACTGAAGATCCAGTCGAGGAATCTGAAGAAATTAACTTAGGTGTCATATATGGAGAAGACAAAGGCAAACCCTCGACAGGAAGTGGCAATGAAGAGGGAGAAGACGATGAGAAACAAATAGACATAGATGACAGGCTTCACTTTCCATCTGAAGAAAAGGAAATCGATATTTCAAAACACATCAGGGACATTGTGCATGTTGAGATAACAATAACTGCAATATGTGATGCAAGCTGCAAGGGATTATGCCTACAATGCGGAGTAAATCTAAACAGAAAGGCTTGTACTTGCAGCAAGAAGAATGCAGAAGAGAAACAGTATGGACCACTTAAGGACCTCGGAAAGCAAATGCAAAGGAGATGATCTATATATTGGCGCATCAAATTAGGTTTGTCGACCAATTTCATCAGAATCATCGATATAGTTCTGATGTGAAGGTATCAAAGAGTAAGAAGAGCAGAGATAAAGGATGCGTCATCTATTCATGTATGTTGCCCTTCACCGGAGTTCATTGTTCATATTCGTTTGTTACTGCAGTTATTATTGTTCTTCTTTTGGGTTTGTTGTTCCTATTTTGTTTGACGGTATGCTGAAACAGTGAATCACTAATTGTAACACAAGGGTGTTCAATATATTCATTTGCAGGATCTTGGCATCTTGCCTGATCATTTTGCAGAAACAACAGCAAAAGAGAAATTGTTAGGTTGATGGAATGGTGATACTAATTACTGAATGAAACAAGCTAGTTCTATCATTGAAAACATCTAAACTTTGAAAATGAACCAATTAGTCATTGTTTATAACTTGTAAACGAAACAGAACATCTAACATTCTCTCTTGTAAAAAAGAAAAAAGAAAAAAGAAACTGAAGAATAAAAGCCATGGAAGTATGCTCAATGAAAGTGAATAATAGATGACATACACTAGTAAAAATCCATATTTGCTTATATACCCTGATAAAACCCTTCCATTTGCCCATATACCTAAGGTCAAAATTCAACTTAAAAATCCTCTAAAAACATATTTACCCTTCACCTGTATCTAGGGTAATTTGTTCTTTTACCAAAAAAAATAAAAATTATAGTCGCTACTAGTTCGAGCACCAAACAGTAGATAAGCAAATATGGTTTTCATTACCCATTTTTGCAGAGGTACACAAGCCACAACCCTTCACAGGTAAAGAAACAAACATAAATAACAGTAGGACTTTCCTCAAAGAAAAATAGAAAATAGAATATTTCTCATTTTGTGTGATCAAAATTAGCATCACAAGTAAAGAATAGCAAACATTAAAGAAAATAGCATGTTGAAATAGATGACAGTACAGAACTTCACTGAAACACTTGGATAAAAATACTTGCACATACCAAGTGATAGTTGCTTTGGTAAAATACAATTAGATGCACCAATCCCAGCAGGAAAACGAGGAGGGAACCCGGCCGGTTTTTCTGATATACTCTACTTGTCGAGCTATTTTTGCAGCTTGCTGATTTCTTTTGGCTATCGCTGCTTGAAGCTTTGTTTCGGCTTTTTGCCTAATAAATGCTTGCTTTTTCATAAAACTTTCATGCGCATCAGCTTTCATTCTTTCTACAGTTGCCTATTACACACCAGCATGATTAACCAGTGATTAGAAACAGTAGTTGATTACCTTTTAGGATATATGGAGCAGTGTCAGTAAGGAGCCAAACTAGAAATCGACCTTTTCACCTCTAAACCTTGCAAGGTTTTGATTTCAGATTAGACTTTAGTATCGTCAAGACTGTTTATATCATTAACCTAGCAAGTTATTCAGTTCAGTTTTTCAATTTATCCAGCTAGAAACTAAAGCTCAAGACACTATGAATTGTTGAGTAGCATCTTTCTGGTTATGCATGAGTGTATGCGTTTTACTTTTGACAGCCGAGGTAATTATAAAAATTAAAGAGTTCAAATCATTTGAAGCAGCAATTGGGAATGAGATTCATGTAAGCAAATGTATGTAATAGTTTTACCTCAATTTTCTTCATTTCAGTGTCTATCAGTGCTTTCTGATGATCCTCCCATGCTTGAATTCTGATCCCTTCCCTTTTAAATCTGGAAAGTTTAAGATAATCTCAATATGAATATTCAGGAAACTTAATCCACATATACTGAAGAAAAAAAAAAATTGTGATGCAAAACCTGGCCAGGTACTTTGCTTTCTCAGCTTCCTCCCAGGCAGTGGCACGAATTTCAGCAACACTTTGCTGTGGTTGTTCATCAATAACATTCCTCTTAAATGAAGTAGATCGATCCTTTTCCTCTTGTTCCCCGTCTGCCCAAGCTGCTATGTTCTTCTTCCCCAACTGTGTTCCGAGAACCTTGATCTCTTCTCGAATTTTCATTTGCACATCTTTCTTAGACGATTCCTTTCTGTCAGTCTCTTCAGTCGATACACTTCTCAGAGGTGATGATGGCCAGGAAGAATTAGGACTACGAGCAGGTGTTGTCGATCTTATAGGAGTTCCAGTCCTTGAAGGTTCTTGGCTAGCAATAGGAGTCATCTCTGTTCCCATATCTCTCATACATACAGATCTAGCTGTTGATACAGGGTTAATCAGTGACATCGCAGCATCACTTTGTATCAAAATCGATGAATCATGGCGACTGCAAACAGCTGCACAAAAAATCACAAATGAAGAACCACCAAATTCAATGTTTTCTCCAACAATAATTTTAGAAATTTTCTATGCCAAAATTTTCAACAAAACAAATGGATTAACCACATTGCATCATCAATCAAAACAAACAGCATCAGAACAGCAATTCAAACATGCCCAAAACTACAGCATTGAATTGAAAACCTGGAAATTTGGGAGCATTCCTTACTTGCAAAGTCATTGACAGAGTTATCAGCATTCTTCTTCCCTTGCCCCAAATCAACCCTCTTAGTTTCCCCTTCCTCCATGACCTCCAAAACCACCTTCGCCGGCGGTGGCGGCGGTCTGTTTCCCAACTTCTTCCCCATCACCGTCACCCCAACCCTACCATTCTTGTTCGGACCCGGACTATTGATCCACTTCTGCGCGTCGTCCCACTTCGAAGGAGCCGGCTTCAAGAACGGCGAAGCAAGCGGAGGCCTCAGAACGCCACCACCACGCCCGGCCTTCTGGAACTCAAACCCTTGCATTCCGATCTCCGAATCCAAAGACTCCTCATCCTGAGATCTCACTCTGGAGCTCGACGACGTGTGACTACTCACCATATCCAAATCCCTACAATCATCCGACGTGCTTCCCCCTGCCCCAAAAACCCAAACTTTAACCCTAATTCCATCAAAATCTTCACCATAAAAAAAACACAAAACTTCGATTTTCTTACTCCTGCTTTCGATCTCAGAGCCAGAGTTGGATCTGAAGTAGAACCTAGACTCGATCTCATCCTCTTCTTTCTTCCTCTTCTCAGCTCCACCCAAGAGCATCGCTCTCAGCTTCGCCGGCGATAACCCACCGCCCTGTAAACCCAAATCCAAAGCCAAATCATATCCAATCAAAGAACAAATCATCATGAATTGGAAAAACGAAAGAAAAATGAGATTCCTCACCTGAGGAGAGGGCTTGTGAATCCTCTCGTACTCCATTGAAACAGAGCTTGAACTCTGTGAACTCGTTGAAGAAGAAGAAGAAGAAGAAGAAGAGAAGAAGAGCTTTGTGTTTTTTTAACGGGTTAACGGGTTGAAATAGAGATAGAAAGAGGGCATGACATTGGAGAATATTACGGTTATGCCACTCTTTACCGTTAAGTTCGGTATTGTAAATCGCCTTTTGCATGGGGCCTTGAGATTTTGCCTTTTTGTGTTTTTTCACGTTTTTTCATTTTTTTTTTTTGGTGATTTTTTTTTTCCTAAGTTTTTACACCCTTGAAAAGTAATTTTTTTTATTGGTGCCTTGTAAAAATTTTCATAAATAATCTTCAAATATTATCCTTGTTGTTGTTGTCGTCGTCTTTGTATATTTATCCTCCCATAAAATTTAATGATAGTTTGTAAAAATAATGATGCATTTATATGAAAATAAGTTTTTGATGTATGTCTTTACATGTGAGAATCTAGATTGTGCAAATAATATATATAGTAGAAAATTCTCCACTCGAGCATCCTGACCAACAGTGAACAATCTTTCTATCAAAGGATTCTAACTCTTGCTATCATATGGTGGTTTGTTCTCTCTTAGTGCCAGAGTATTTTATCTCTGCTAGAGTATTTAATCTATGGTGATAACTCCGGACTTTTTTTATTTGTTTGTTGTTGTTACTTTTTATTGTTTTCCATCTTTTCTTTATTTTAGTTTTGTTTGCCATTCGGTTTATTATATTCGTCTATTTTGCACCTCCCACGTTTTAATAAATCAATCCATTTTCTCGTAACATATATATTATGTTATATTTATTTTTCAATGAAAAAAAATTATGAAATTTTTTTTTTATCTTCTGTTGAACTCTATTATTCTTTCGGCTGATTACAAACAATAAATTTATATATATAGTGTTCGAAGAAATATTTTTTACTAACAAGAGTTAGTCGATCCAAGTGGTATAAATTTAATTTATTTGGACCCATGATTTTGAATTCAAATATATATATATATATATATATATATATATATATATATATATATATATATATATATATATATAAAGATACTTATTGAAAAAAATTTATTTTTTATAGGACTTTCACCGTCTCATCGGCAATGGTACCGGAAAAGTACGGAGTTCATTGCTGCAGGGAATTGAGAAAAATGCATTTGAGTTGGAAGGGAGGAAGAAGGCGTTGTTCAAATTTTGTTTAAAAGTTAAGAGGACATGCTCCGGGTCAAGTGCACAAAGCAAGGCTTTAATTAATAAGCTTAAAAAGCTCCAAAAAGAAACAATTACTTAAAGACATGGTCCCCCATATTATTCAAATTTAAATCATAAACAAATTTTCATATGTTTTCACTCCCATATATATAATATAGATAATACATTCTCCACCTATCGTTCACATTAGAAAATAAAAAGTAAAAAAAGAGAAATTGCAAAAGAGAAATAAATAAATAAATAAATGAGAAAAGAGAATGGGTAACAATTCCAAAAAAACAGTTACAAAAGATTATACTTTGATTGAAATGGATTGGTAAACCTATGGGATTCATTGTGTTAAAATTATGATTATGTTTGGACAGATGAGATGAAAGCATTGTGCATCTCACTTTTACATTGTTCATAACACTGTTTATAAACATTGTTGATTGTGTTATTAAATGATTACTAAAGTCATTGTTTATAAGTGGATGATCGGAAGACAATGGATTTGAATCCAACCATTGATAAAGAGATGTCATTTACGAACATATATATATATATATATATACACACAAAAATTTAAAAACTCAACTCAGTCCAAACAAAATTCACAAGGAAATTTTTTATTTTTTTTTTAATTTTAGATTTTCACAAAAAAATATATATATATATATATATATATATATATATATATATACACATGGAATTTGGGAGAATATTTCAGTTTATTTTGTTTTTATTAGTTAATTGATTCTAAAAAGTAGAGGTTGTACATTAGAACACAACTTTTCTTTAGTTCATGCTAGCCTTTTTGTTTACATTATATCATGTTTTTTGAAAACATATTCATGAAAAGAGATGAAAGGAAATTTTGACTTCTTAAATAATGCATGTTTAATGTGGGAATCTTTAATGCCTTTTTGAAGCTCATAACAAACCTATTACTTAGAGGCAAAAAGATAAAATTATGTAAACAAAAATGAATGATTCATTAAAATTTGAAATTATTTATTAGTCTCTTGATTTCTCCTATTTTTTAATTATCAAATAGTCCTTTTTTTAACTATTGGCTATGGAGGCATCAAAAGGACAAGTACGTATAATTGTGCAACATTAACTTAACGGCTCCCTAAAAATTTACCATGTGGAGTGCATTAACATATGGAGCAATTAAGGTTTGTTACATATCCCTTCTACTTTACAACCATAAAGAGCGGAGCACCCTCCTAGTTTATAACTCTGAAAGGGTGAAAAATATGACTCTTTCCACATAAGGCATAATGAACAATGGATAAATAGTACCAATATAGTTTAATATACAACATTGCATCATTCTTTCACTATTCAAGGTGACTTTTCCCTGGGTTGTCTTGTGGTTGTTGCATAGTCCTTTCTCTAAAACCATTTTTGAATTGAAAATTAAAAATTAAATTTTAAAAAATGATTGTTGATATATCCGGAGAAATCCATGGATTATGTATGGAAGTCGAAATTATCCAAGAGGAGTTACTCTTCATTAAAAATTCTTTTTTCTCCTCCTTTATTGTAACTAAAAGCCCTTTGAGTGTTTTAAGTACAATGTTTTGTGTAACTTTTTAACATCAAATAAAAAGATGATGATGATGATTATGTTATGCACCAAAGAAAAGAAGCAACAAAGGGACATGACCATTAAGAGTTCAACATGTTTATTAATCACTCTGAACTTTGAAAAACTTTTGTAGAAATGAGCATCATTACAAATCAAGCATGTGATATAACCCAAAAGAAAACAAAGCAAACATGTGAGCAATGAAAGTAACAACAATAATCTAATTATTGACTATATTTTTTATGTACACCCCTGGGAAAATTTGTAATTATAGCTTAACCACCTTGAAAGATTAAGTTTTTTTAACATACAAATATGATATGTGCCATGTCTACATATAAAAACTAAAGTGAAGAAAATTTACAGTTTTTTTTATTAATATTGAATATTTATAAATCAAATGTATCATATATGGATTTTACGAAATACTTTGCGTTGTCCACCCAAAAATTTTGATGGTGAAATTTTTTTTCCACTTGTAATATGTAAATTAAATTAGTCGAATTATATAAATATTTTGTGGTTTTAATGGTATAAATTTGGAAGAGTGTATGAGTTTTTACAGGGGTATATATGCAAAAGACAAAAAAAAGTTTGTTTGAGTATGGATTGAAACATTGATTATATATATATATCTATAAATAAAGAGAAGCAGCCAAGAACATTCATTAGAAGGCTTGTTGTGAAAAGATTAGTCACTAAACAAAACAAAACAAAACAAAGACAGTGATGATACAACACAAAAGCCTCACTATTCTTTGTACTTTGGTAAGTGAACACCAAGAGTGGCTCTAATTATTATATTGTCCAATATCCCAAAATACCAAAATAGCCTCAAGTGGAATCAGACAGTCATGACCAGCACAAGCCACACATTTAATCAATTTTTAATACCTTATATAGGAAACAAAGTATAGATTAATTATAGCAAGAAGTACATGGAAATATTAGGGGTTCAAGATCTCATGTTTTGTTGCTTAATTTTTAGCTCTTATTTTGGTTAAGGATGAAATTGTTAGGGCTTTCACAATCATTTATAATGAAAAAATTAGTGATAGGGAGAAAAGAACAGGGCATGGTTTTGGAGGAGTTATTTCAAAGGTATTTGTAATTTTTTCTATAATCCTAAACTAAGGGATTAGTCCCTTTCAATTTATTTATAAATATATTTAATCTTAAAAAAGAGAATGATTATTTTAACACAAATGTGAACTTTTTTTTTTTTTTTAGATGATTGACTCCTATTGACACAAATTGGCTTAAACATAATCACAAAACATCTAAGTATATAGTATGAAAATCCTAAAAATTTCAGGGGTTTCTATAAATATATAAACTCACTGAAGCCACTATGCATAAATAGGGGTGTAAATGATACACTACTCGCAAGCTACTCGACTTTGATTTAGGAAAAGCTCAAACTCGACTTGTTAGGGTCAAGTTGAGCTTGAGTTCGACGAGTCGAGCGAGCCGAGTTCGAGCATCTTAATACCTGACTCGAGTGCTCGCAAGCTTAATCAAGTAGCGAGCTTAATTGAGTATTTGTATATGCGTGTATATATATTTTATATTAATTTGTTTTATATATAATTGAGTTTGAACTCAAGCTCGAATTCGAGTATAAAAATATCATTGATCAAACCGATTTATGTTCAAGTAGCTCAAACTACAAAAATAAAACTCAATTAAATTCGAGCCAAATATCGTAGTAGCAAGTTTTCAACCGAGCTCGAGCTTGAATAGCTTGCTGCTCAACTCAAACTTGATTGATTACATCCCTATGCATAAATATCTCATATTTCCTTCGAGAATTTGGTATCTCTTCACATAAAGTCAACAAAAATTATCCAACATTTGGCAAGAAAGAAATTGTTATATTATAATATTGAAAAAAAAGGAAAAAAAACACAATTAAATGTTTGACTTCACATAAATGGGCACCGGCAACACCATGAACACATAATAGTTAGCATACTAAAATATAACTTAAAAAAATGCAAGATAGAACGTGGAGAGCAAAGGTAATATATATATATATATATATATATATATAAACACATAAACACATAAACTAGTTTCTTACTATCTAACAAAAAAAAATGTCAACAAAATTCAGTTCATCTTGCAAGGTTAACAAGGTTATTAAACAATAAAAAGACTAATGACTTTGCCAACTATACACACCAACCACCCTCTGGCCTGATAACCTAAGTTGGACATAAGCTAAAGCAACACAACAAAGCTGAACCCAGTGGCAGCAGTGCTACCATTCTCTACATTATCAAGACATGCTACACCCCATCTACCAACAACTTTAACACAACTTAGTTAACACTAACAAGATTGAATATACACTTCAAGGGTTTCCGATATTAGCGACAAAAGGCACAAGGCGCTTGTAATCCCTTCTCCTACCTAGAGCACAGGTGTCGAGCACACGGCCAAGAATTAAGCGCGTATTTTGCAGTGATACCTCCCTCTGTGACAATCCCCCTTCTGGTGCCGCAGCACCCGCAGATTGGGCCCCAACTCCAGCACCAAAACCTGAACCAGATGCATATTGCAAAGGACCACTCCTAGCTTTGAAAGAACTCTGTGGTGCCAACAGAGCTTGCAGACCCTTCTCCTCGAGCATCAGGCCAAACCCATTCTCATTCGCTCCACTCTCATCAGTATGCCCGCCGGCCAAACTGCTGCAGCTCTGCAACAGTGATTCCACAACACTCAGTGCCTCCCAGGACAATGTGCTCTCCACAAGCTGCGAAACAATTGCATATACGTGCGGGCTCTGGGCTGCATCCACTGGAGTTTGCTGGAGCAGCACTTTAAGCAGCAGGAGTATCACTTTTTGGTAGTCGAGTGGTCCCCTCTCAAGTAGCCGTAACAAGTGCCCGTATGCCAGAGAAGAGTGCTTGGGAAACCACTGAGCACAAATTGGCGGTGATGCACAAGAAAAGAGAACATCAATGGTTATAATTTCACTTCGTGCATAGGCTGAGAACACTTCTGCAAGCTCGACAAGTGATTTTGCCTGGCACCAGAATGAAATATTTGATGCAACATCACATGCTTTCTGGTACTGTTGCTGCATAGGAGATGATGAACTGGTAGAGTTTGGATCTGTGGTGAGCTGCAAGGCCAGCCAGGGTAGCAAGCCCGTTATGTGCATCAAGAGCCGGGTCTCTGAGTTCCCAAATATAGAGTCACAGGAAGGGACTGTGAGGCGGGACAGCACCTCAATTGCAGAACCATGGCTTACAGTGGACATAAGCCCCTTCAGCACTAGTGGCTGCACACCTTCAAAGACTGGAACCTTCCCATTCTCTGTCAGTGATGGCTCCCCAGCACCTCGTGACTCCAGCCGTTGAAGGTCAGCAGCATCACTGTTGCTGGTGTCTAACTCATCCCGAGGCATGCTGGAGAGTAGCACATTCTCAGTAGTTTGATCACGAAATGACAGCCGATCAATCACCCGAGCGAAGAGATCAAGAACCTGGCAGTAGACATGGACGAAATCTGTGTGCATCACTGCAACACAACCCCAGAATAGCTGTGGGTAAAGTATGACTTTTTCTGCCTCCATATTCTCCACCATCACCTGCAATGTCATTAAAATCTCCATCACAAAGCCTAAAACAGCAGGAACAGGATTCCCCAGACACCTATGGAGGCAACGTAGGAGAAGCACACATGCATCACTTTTGACAGTGGGTCGCAGAGCACGATATATTTGATGAGAACGACATGCTAGGTGCCGAGATGTGCACTCCATTGCCCATTTTAGTGCTTCCGCACCCCATGTTTCACGAAGATCTCCTTGGAAAATGATAGCATCAACCATGTTCATCACTAACGCTGATAAAAGTGCTGCACTTGGAAGCTCTGGTCTCACTAGGGTAGGGTCTTCATTCTCCCACATCAAGCTGCCACGTTTAGATTGGATGTACTTGATCAAGCTCACAACTTGTTGCTTGTTCTCCCCCTCACTATTCTCCACATCATATAGTTCCAAATGTCGACCAGCAAGTGAATAGAGCAGATTAACAAGCAGATGCTGGCAGTGCTCAAGGACAATATCTTCAGAACTATCCATTGAGACACATGTAACATGGAATAACAGAGGGAGGTTCTCGCGAAAATCCTCATCATTTTCATAAGCAATCTCTGCAAGTAAGATCAATGCAATATCTGCACTGGACAGCGAGTGTTGGTGATGTCCCTGCAAAGCTGATTGGAGTTCACTGGCATTGACTCCATGGATCCCACTGCCAGTTGGATGCAAGATATCTTCAACGGAGTTGGGTGTATCAATCGGCAAATCCCCACTATCTCTGGATACATGACGGCTTCTCAAGTTGCCAGTTGAACTACGGACTCCCATCAATGGTCCTGACATGTTCACTAGTGCTGGAAGGAGTTGGCCTGACCGGCCGCCAGCAGCAGATACCATGTTAACCTCTGGAGGCAAAGGGCTCAACGGACCTGATATGCTACGACCAGGTACAACAGAAGTCCTCCAGCTCAGGTTACCACTGGTGTTCCTAAGTGGGCCGTCAAGGGATCCACGGACAAGCAAAGGTGACATGTGAGGCTGACTCTCCACAACGGTCGCTATTTGGGCAGCAGTAGGCCCTTGGGAAAACTCTAAAACAAAATTTCCAGAAGCATCAACCTTGCTTGGCCTAACTGGATCCATGCTATCTTCCAGCATCCTCTGAGATAATTCACAAACCAGGTGATCAATAGTTTTTTGAGGGGAAATGCGTGCAAGATATAAACTCACACGCTTTGCTACTGAAAAGTATGTTAAAAAGGCACCAGTAATTTCTGCTGATGTATTTGAATCACAATCTTCAATCCCTTTGGTAATCAAGAAGTCCAGAACTGGAATGATGTTGCGAGTATTACTTGCTACAGTGCTCCAAAGCTTCTCAATCTCATCAGGAAACTGATCTCCATGTTTCCATGTCACGTAATAAAGGCTTTTCAATAGTCTTTCACTCCACCCAGATTCCCATAATTTCAAGAAGTTAAGGTTCTCAATCCAGGGAGCTACACAAGTTAAAACTTGATGCTGAGCAATAATATCCACTGCATCAAGCTGCCGTTGCATGATTTCCATACACAGGAGCTCACTGAGCTCAGGATGGTCTTTGGCCAGTTTTGCAGAAAGCTTATATTGGAACTGTTGGTAGGAGTCAGGAAGATTGCCAACAACAGAAGCTCGGTAACGGCTTATGCCCTCAATATCATCCTCAGCCCATTCTCGTACAGATAGTGTTTCCAACATTTGAAGGGCATCATCCCGAATTTGTCTTGATGGATCAACTACTTTATAGAGAATCAAACTTAGTAGCCTTTGAATCTCACACTTAGGATTTTCTTGGCTCATGTAGACTTCAGCAAGGACACTAAAATAGCCATCAGCTATGGAAGAATCAGGAGAGTAACACTGCAACAATGCAAATTGAGATTAAAATTAGACAATTGTATCAACCAAGTAATATAAGATCATAATAAAACTCAAGACCTCATACATATAAAACCCTGACTCTGAACTTCCATCTACCAGAACACCATATTAATACAAACAGAAAATGTTATGTCAATATTGTTAAGATAGTTTTGCATGTGTGATATACCACCATCAACTTCTTATATGCATAGTACTCGTAGAATTATATATATTTGGTTGTAGCTCATTAAAATCCCTATTCTATGCAGAAACACCATATAAGAATAAGCATAATTAGGACAAAGGAAAATATTCATAGAATATTCTTCTAAGATGCTTCCTTTTTCCTTTTCCTTTTTTTTTAAAAAATTTTTGCATCATTACTTTAATGGAAATTGATTGTTTGTTCATGAATATACCACCATCAACTTCTTATATGCATAGAACTCCTAGAATTATATATATTCGGTTGTAGCTCATTGAAATCCCTATTCTATGCAGAAACGCCATATAAGGATAAGCATAATTAGGACAGAGGAAAATATTCATAGAATATTCTTCTAAGATGCTTCCTTTTTCTTTTTTTTTTAATTTTTGCATCATTACTTTAAGGGAAATTGATTGTTTGTTCATAAATATAAAATTCCTTTCTCTTCAAAGTCTGAATACAACAAGAAGTAAAGGGACTACAGCGAAGGCAAGAGATAGTTCTTCATTATTTTGGAGGGATCTCAAGTTGAAACTTATAGAGGAAATATGCACCAAAGAGGCAAAAGCAATAACGACGAAGATTTCAAGGAGACATCTACAGAAAATTAGTGAAATAGAAGGAACAAACTCTAGTTTGGTAAAACCTGCTGACATTGGTTTAGCTCTTTATGGGTAACCAAATTTAATTTCTACTTCATTTAAAGGCACATCAAATGAAGGTAACAAGACCACAGAAACGAACCTGAGATGGCAAAATTCAAACTCCGCACAAGATCAAAACAGCACCAGTGCATCTTTCAGTGGAAATGATGTAAACCAACATGGAAATGTTCAAGTGAGAAGGTTTTTAATTCCCTTTCCACATAATCAATGAAGCCCATGGATAATTTTAAATATTACATTACGCAAAAGAACATACATCTAGGTCCTATGACTAATCTTACCACCATTTTTTGCCTTGTAACTGCAAGCCATATTGGCAATAGTATTAAATAAAAGGGAAAATGACTTGGAGATCCTAGGCTAATTTCAAAAGCACCTCCAAGTCCCTAGAACTTTTCCACTACCCCAAAGATCCCTGCTTTTTCAAAATCTAAGAAATCACCACTTTACCTTCTATCTTTTTTTTTTTTAATCACCTTCACCAAAAAGCTTGCCTTAACTGGGCAGATCATCAGGCTCACCTGGGTCACAAGCGAGCTCTCAGTGGCCAGGGGGAGCTCACGTGAGACAAGGGCAAGCTCCCATCACCGATCTCAACATGAGCTCGCCTGACACCAGTACAAGCTCACTGAGGCATTGGCAAGAAGCCAAAGTGAACCCCCAGCCTTGGTCTCAGTGCAAGCTCCCTGAGGTCACCCTTGCGCCAACACCAGGTGCCCCAGCCCCAGCCTTGGCATTAGCTCACCGAGGTTGGGGACTAGGGGATGAACAAGCTCACCATCGTGTCACTTGGCCGCCACAAGCTTGCACCAACCCAGCCCTAGTTTCAGCATGAGGTCACCACCCCCACGGCAAGGCCAAACAAGCTTGCCGTGAACTTGCGCAGGGCTTTCCGGGGAAGGTGACAGTGGAGGTGGTGTGATACAAAAGTAAAATAGTAATATTGGATAAATTTAATTAACTTATGCAAAAAAATGGATTAAATGAGAATGATTTTAAAATCTAAGGACATATAGGGTGGTTGAAAAAGTCAAAGGATTCACAGGGTATGTTGAAGTTTAGAAAGACTTCATGGTCCTTTCTTCTAACTAAAAAATGGTTTCAATCTAGGTAGAGTATCACTGCAAAAATTAACTTTTTAATGTTCTACACAACTATTTCCTTCTGACATTTGTAGAGCTGTATGAATCTAATTTGGAAACTTAAATGCACAAGTAAATTGCATAAACATGGCATATTTCAATGAAGCTGAACATAAATTGTTGTGCATGGCTTCACCAATAAAAAAACTTCAAATTTTTTCTAAATATAAACTCAAATACCCACATTCGCAAAGTTAATTTTGTATCTTTGCAGCTAAAACATTTTTCAGAATTCAACCAAATGATCAGAGATTCACTTTTGTCCGCAATTAGACATGAACCACAGAATTGAGAATGATTTCCAAAGAATTATGCCTAGGAAGGTTTTCTATATTGGTGGAGCCAAAAAAAAAGATGAGGAACCTCTTGGCACCAAAGAAGAATTAAAATTGGAAATCAAGAAACGAGGGCAAAAACATCATTGCTAACTGAAATACTACATAATAAAACCACTTCAAGAACTACATGTTTCAAAGCTCTTTAGGGCATTCATTTAGTTGCAGAAGTTAAAGGATATAGTAATTATTTATCTAAAACTATACTGAAGAATTTGCACATAACTCTAGTAATATCTCAAGCACAGATTACTAAAAGATCAACTAAACTGAAAGTAAGGCAGTAAGAAAAATTACCTGATCAATGCATGCAGGAAAGAGGTCAAGGTTTGTCAGAAGAAGATTCTTCAAGGCAGTTTTTGCTAAGAGAACACGAAGGTGACTACACTTCTGCTTATCCCTTCCACCTGCCAACCGCCCTCCATCTCCGGTGTACTTCAAATATGATGGTGTTCTTGGATCTGCAGGAGAACATCCGAATGGTGCTCTGGGAGCTTGTTCAACAAACAAACTGTTAATCCAAGACACAACCCGTCCACCCATCTTTCTAGCGTTATCATCAAAACAAGGACCATATAGAAGTGAAGCAATAGCATTCATGGCAGCCCATTGAATTGCCTCAACCTGCTCGATCACTTCTTTGTCAAAGGCAAATCTATCAATAGATTCTCTTGAGCGACTATGTTGAGCAGCCTTATAGCGTTCAATCTCACGACGGTAGTCGCTGTTGCCTTCTTGACCCCATGTGTTTCCAGTATCATCACACCAGCTAAGAAGGAGATCAAATAGTCTCTTCCGGGTTTTTAAATCAAATCTTTCAGATTTTGAATCCACAAATTCAGGAGCTAGAGATCTTAAAACAGAAGCTAATGCATAGCGAAGTGGCTGTAACTCTTGAAAGCTATCAAATCCTGAAATGCATACTTGACGGTAGGTGTCATCAATGAATCGCAAAAAATGTAAACAAAGTATACGTTTGCGGCTCAACATCCCTGGCCATATTTTCTCAGCAACTGTCTGGTATATGTTAGCAATATAAACCCGAAGCTCTTCACGGCGGCTTTTCTGGTTCTGCAATAAAAAGAGAATGGGCATATCAAGTGAGTTCCATGTCAAGGAATTACAAGAACTTCACCAGACAAGGATGCCAAGAAGTGATAGACAATAAGGGTAAAGAACAGTGTACTGGTTGCTTGATGTCAACCAGTGCATGCATAAGATGGTGTTTAGTATGATAGAATTCAAGCTCTTGACGGTCTCAAGATGCAACATCAGGCAACATTTTCCTGATGCATTGTGATTGATCTGGCACATTCTATGTAGTACTCTTGAGGTAAATATTTTGATTGCCCATCCTAAATATGAACTTAGTTCTAGTTTTACTGCTACTATAGATAGTTTGGATGTGGAGAACTAGCATAGAACAGTCATCTAAAAAATATGAGAAAGATAATGAGAATTGAAAGAGTTAAAGCCACTGGTTACCCCTAAAATTTGTGTCATTGTTCTTTTGGCACCTAAAGGGGAAAATATATCATTTCAGTTCCTGAAACACACAGAATATTTCATTTTGACCCCTTTAGCCAGCATGGACTCCCACAATTGACATGTTTGGCCACATCAGACACCACATGAGACTTAGGGGCAAACTAAATAATTTCAATTAGTTCATGGGCCACAATGAGCATTTGCTAATACTTTATGGGCCAAAAGGAAGAATAACCCAAGCATTAGGGGCATTAGAGGCTTTAATCATTTAAAAAATAATTGGATATTGGTAACAATTGCATAGTTTGAGATAAAGTAGAGCCTTGAAACAAACCAAATAAATTTTAGTTAGCTTTCACACAGTATCATAAATTGGTTCTGTTCCTTTATGATAAAATGGTCAATCATAAATCTATATCAAATTATAAAAGCATACAAAGGACAACTTAACTTTAACAATTATAAAATTTAATCACAAGAAAACAATTTTAAAATTTAAACACAAGATAACTTTAAGAAATTTTACAGTTCCACCTTCCATTTTGGTTTTCCCTCGTTTTCAGATGAAGCCTCTTCAATGAATGATGTAAGCTCCCCAAACATGATTTCACAGATATCCACATGTGAATGGCCCAAAGCTGTTGTGGCTGCATGCTGCGTATAGAAGAAAACACAAAAGTTCCATAATTCTGGAATGGTTTGCAAGTTGGTTCCAATTCATATTTCAAAAAGTAAAGCAGTTAACATTGTCAACCTTACAATTACATCCATAGTTAAATGTCTAGATAATAGTTGAAGTGCAATAAATAATTTACATACCATGTCATTAGAAAGACACTGCAATTTATAACCTATATTAGCATAGGATATTGAAAGATTACAACTGTAAGAATATACATGCACATACAGGCTTATTAATTTCATTCATGGTTATGCAGACATAACTATTGTAATACAATAAATTAAATGCAGCACTGGAACTGACTGGTCAAAACAAGTGAAGGAATTCAAACTCACTATCACTGTATCACAAATTAATAAAGCAGGAGGGAGAGAAAAAAAGTTTATACAACACATTTGTGCATGTGTGAATGGAGTTGCTTAACCTATATCAGATAGAAAACAATTGTTTAAGAAACTCCAAACATGCATGGGTTATCTCAGTAACCATTTGCTTGAAGAAACAGAACAAACCATAAAACCTACCAGGCATGAGAATTCCAACTATCATATGACAAAGTTGATCGTTTTCTAGCAATTTAGGCATTCAACTATTGCATCCAAAAAAAAATAAGTGTCACCATGAACTTACAGCTTGTGCCTCAGATCCATGTCTAAGTGATGGGAATATAAATTGGAAAAGCTCTTTAGCTGTTGCAAAGCCACCATCTTCCCTATTGTCAGGTGGGCAAGAGCATGCAAACATTGAGTAAATTAGCCATTGGTCCAGTTTGTTTTCTACCTCTTGCGACTGACTAGCCTTCCCGCCCAACTCGATAGGTGTAATGAGAGCAAGCCTCTGTGTAACTTCCACTCTATCTTATCAAATGGCAGGTGATAAGTAATTTTGACAGTCACAAAGTCAATGGCAAGAAAGTAGAAGTTTGCATCTGATTTTATGCATAAGCTCAATTAAATATTATGATTGTAGTAAGCAAAAAATGCTCAAGTGTATAGTTCAGTGGAAATTGTAAGGTGGAAACCAAACATATTAGCCGAGCTCTATAAAAGCTTTTTAATTGATTTATTTGCAACATGACTAGCTAAAAAAGTATAGCTGTATTAAATTAACCAGTAATCTCATATCAGTTAAGTAAATCAACATAAATATCAATATATGTTTGAGTCTCTCATACCACTAGTTTAAAGCCTTTGGGTTCCCAGAGAATATGTTTAGTTTACATCAAAAAGAAATGAGTTTCCCATGAGGCCTATTTTTTATAGGATAAATTTTATGAAACTAGGATTTGTAAATCACAAGGTTTTCCCAAAATAGGCATAATATTATCAAAATGTTGCACATTCGAAAGAAATTAGATAAAAAATAGAAGTGGGTTGTTACTTTTTTAGCATGTATACCCCTAAAATAGGTCTAATAATCTGTCCTACTACCAAAAGTTACTATTTATCCAATAACCCTCTAAATATGTTGGTTACCCAATTATTCTGTGTTAGAGGCCCATTAACACACTGGAAAACACAACAAAAAACCTGAAATTTCCAAACATATCCTTTTTACCTCCTATACCCTTAAAATTATAATTAAATATTAGTTAGTTGTCAGTTTTGCACAGAAAGCCCAAAACGTATTATGTTTGTTTTTTTAATTTTTTGACCAACTTAGCATACTTTTGTCACTTTACTGCTTGTGGCTAGGCTATAACCATGATTGGGTTAAAAAAGTTTGAGAACTAATAATACTAGGGTTACAGAATGATAACCAGGCAAACAAACATAATTTACATGGATAAAGTGCTAATAGAAATTTTTTGAGGTCAGAGGCAATGAGACATATGTCAAGAGGTATAGAGCCAAAAAAAAACTTCATAATCTAGTAAATAAACATCTTAACCTTCCCAAGCAGAGAAGAGATAGTTCCATATATCATACAAACTATTTTTCTAGCATAAATGGAGAGAAGTAAACTGACCGTAATACCGTATGTATATTGACAAGCATTCAAAACAGAAGTGAGATTTGGGATCTTGTAGATTTTGTTCTAAATGAGTATTCATTACTATTTTATAGTTAATCCCAGCTAAAGAAGTGAACGGATTTAGAACTAAAAATCACAAAATATTCGTTATAAAATCAAATGTTTTTAGACAAAGGCCCTAGCAATATCTTGGGTAGTCATTTGCGATGCATGAGTCACTATAACCAGAAGGGGCACCCCAAGGCACACAAGGACCATGTTTATTTCACATATAAGAAGAGATCCAACCGTAACTATTTTTCCAATCAAGTGTAAAAGGAACAATACAAAATGCAATTGTTATTGGTTGCAACAAGATGAGGAAAGAAAACCATTAATGTAACTTTACAGAAAATTATGAGATTGTCGACAAATTTGTTGAGAAAATGAAACCAAAATTACATACAATTGAAAGAAGTTTATGAAAGGAATGCACATGCTCAACTTCTAGTCATTCATGCATAGATGGGGATGTGAAACCAACAAAAAAATACTGGAAAGAAGTTTATAGAAGGAGCGTGGAAAAAATGGTCATGTTTTTTTCTTATAGCATCCACAGAAGTTATAATTATTTGCACATGCCAAAAAGATAATTTTCTTACCTTGCTTCCTGCACAGAAATAGGGCAGAGTTCACCAGCATACTTGACAAGTTCACTAAGACATCGAGCGCATCTGTTCTTATCTGGGCTCTCAAGAATGGATTGAAGCGTTACATCAAAAGGAACAGGATCTAATTCCCGTCTCAAATCATAAGGACGTCCAGAATCCCAGTAGCAGCTCTGAACAATATCATCCTGAATATTTTTTTTCATAAAAACAGATGATTATGATAAATTACCATTAGACAGGATCAAAAAGAATATAATGGCAATGGGATGTGAGAACTTACTCCATTTTCTTCCAAGACATCTATGATGAATATAGGTTCTGCTTCATATCTAAATTTATAATCAGATCGCTCATTTATTGAGAGGTCTCTTATATCATTTTTCAGAGCTCGGACATGACGAAGTAACTCTAAAGCAGTACGTCTTATCTGCACATCCACAGAGCAGAGGAAAATAAGACCAATTGCATCCATTTCTGATGTACGGAACTCAGTTGGATCCCCAGATTGATGAAAAGGAGATGCTTGAGATGTATTGCCTCCCAGACCTGGTCTTTTACCATTTTGAACATCACCTTTTAATGCTTCTTCAGCTAAGCAAGATCTCCACAATTGCATAAGCTCCACAAGACGTCCCAATGATGTTTGAATGAGAAGAGGAAACTCATCAGGAAGCGTTAATATAAAGTTGGCCATACCCTTCATCACAGCATAACGACGGTGCGGAAGATATCTCACCAACCTGGTCATCACTTGCACAGCTTCTTCTCGAACACCAGGATCAATACTTATGCAATGGTGAGGAATTATTTCTGTTATTTTATCGTTGCGACCAACTTCTTCTATCAGATATGGAATGCACTTCAGTACTGATCTGAAGAGGGTTACTTGAGATTTCTCCTTTGTTATGGTATCTGATAAGAAGACAAACTATTTCTGTCAATATTACCAGGTGCAATAACTAAAGATAATAAATATCAATGGCATATATAATTTAGAAATCGTAGGTTAAAAGAAAACTAAAGAAGCCAACACATCACCCATGCCACTTTATGGAAGATAAAGTTCACAAAAAAATAATCCCAAAGACTTCATTCTACAGCTGGCAGATTAAATTCTACACATCAAATATGTATTATTTTTAATGATAATGCTCTAATGGAAGATCACATAAAGTAATTTTCAACACCTCTCAGAGAAAAGGAGATGAAGAGAGCGGAATTTTAAAGAACTTGCTAGCACTACAACTTAATTGGATGGATATGTCATAGTCCACAGGGGCACAGCACACTAAACTAATACTCATTCAATAGCATGTCACAATCAAGCATCATAAGTAGCTACCCTGGAAGGTCAGGGGCTTAGAGTCCTTAAGTAGATTCACATCCATAACTTGATTAAAATAAAAGGTTAGCAGAAATTTAGAACAAAGCGCATTTTCCTGTTCCGCAACCTAGATATCGTGACATTAGTGTTTTGTAAATCCTAATGCTGAGGCCTAGCAAAGGAGGAAAAATTAAGGTGATTGGATAAAAGCTATTACCAGATTTCGGAAACCCTGAAAAATAGTGATCTTAATTGCCTTGATTCAAATGTAGATTAAAGTTACTTCAACTTTTAAGTCTTTTATCTAGAAACTCTTTTCCTGTTCTGATATTATTTAGTCATAATCAATACCTTTTACATATGAGATGTATCCCTTTTTTTGTGTGTGTACACAATATCTTCTAAATGTAACTTCAACTAGTATATTAGACGTGATAATGTATTTCTGTAGTTGACTTTTACATTTATAACTTGTTTTTATTAAATACTTCAGGTGGTATTCTGTATAAAGTGACAAGATCTTAAGGAGAGTTATGTATGTGTGAAGGCAGATAAGTGAACTCACACAATTCATCTGAGCATTTAACTCACTCACATATTAAAAATAATGTTGTGGATGGAAGTTAAAAAATAATAATAAATATTAAAAAACAACTAAAGAGGCTCTAATGCATATTTAGAAAGTGAGGTGGCTAGGGAAAATCACTATTTTTCAAGGGTAACAAGTATAAAATTCTTTTTTGGAAAAGTAAACTTGGTGATTAATGTATCTCCAGATTGGAATCATGGACAAGAATCATTCTCCAAATAGTAGACAACAGGTTGATAGTTATCGTTCAAGACACTAAAGCAATTTAGTGAAAGAAGTTTTATCGATGTTCAAATTAAGAGAATTTCTAACAGTGTTTTCTGATGATGCTGTCAATTATCTGCAGGTCATTCACTAATTAGCATTACCACTATGGGACTAAGCATGAACATTAACTATCCTTGGTTTTCATAGCCCATAAAACATAATGTTGCAGGGTAAGCACTTTAATAAGCCTCAGAATAGGGAAGGAGAAAATATCAGACGTCCAGCAGGGAAGATATAACAGGAAAGCATTGTCTCCCACTTAAAATGACCACCAAGTGCATATTATGCCTTACCTTAACAAAATAATAGAAAGGTAAGTCTGCCCCAAAAACTAAGTATCAGGCAAAGTTGCACCGCACGCAGGTGCTCAAGTAAGGAACATGGGCATTATTTGGTCTATTAGGTTTCAATATCTGATATTTACTAGCTCAACAATTTTATGATAATGACTCATCAACAAAGTACAGAAAAAAATAGAGCTGTATGTTTGGAAGCCATGCATTGTGTGGCCACACAAAGTATATACACTTCGTGTGGGCACACACTACTCGTACCTCAGTCACATTTGTACAACAAATTGTTGTTTAATTTTTTTTGACGAAGGTCTTTATACAAGAGAGCATACCTATTGTTGTCCTGGATGATGTAAGAAGAGCCGGTCTGTATATCCTATTGCAAGATCTTAAAATCGATTCAATTGCAGATTTTACTTTCGGAATGTAATGACTTATATCATGGCCTGCAATGAACATTCTGGTTAGCAAACAGAAGCCGTGGAAGAAAATGTTCATATTAATGGGCAGTTGGTATATTTTAAGCAAGGAATATCACCTCGAAAACGTTCCAAACCAGATTGCTCATTTGATGGGGACATAACAATGGCAAGAAGAGCTCTCAAGCCAATAACTTTTGCTTCACTTGAGCTATCTGATTTCAACAATTCTAGTATCATGTGGTTCATGGAGAAGTCTAGGTTACTTTCTGCAATAGTCACACAGAACTCAACAAGTTTATCATGTTGAACATCTTGAGTCAGCAAGCCTTTCTTCAGAACAGTCAGCAACTGAGAAGTCACACTATCTAAATAATCCCAAACACGATTTCTAGGTTGGAAATCTGCATAGACACTTAGATAAAACTTCACAACACGATGAAGGCAGTCCAATGCCATTGAACGGTGATTTTTATCCTGCAAAGGAGTCAATTCCATGACAATAACTGTTTATTGAAAGTCAGAATACCAGGTCAGTTGCATGAAATTCTTGGCATGGAAAAATCAATTCTCCAAGAAGCACATCGCATATTAGTTTTCTACTTAATTGAACAAAGTAAATTGCACAAGAGCAGAACTTACTCTAAGATGTCTATAAAGATGTTCCATATGGGGGCCAAAATTGGCATTAAATGTTTGTGGATCACCAAGACAAAGAAGCAGGGTCACCAATGGATAGCCAACCTGGAAATGAAGCTTATTTAGTACAAATCAAAACATAAATAAATATTTAACACATGATTCAACAGTATTACAGCTTCTTTAAGTAGCTACATCTAATGTTAACCGCCGAGAGATCAAGGTGGCCCCCAGTGGCAAGATATAGCATTTAAATAATACTAATCCTAAGTTAAAGAGCCAAGGTCCAATTATAAGCTTTAATTAAGTAATTACATACCCATCAATTTGTATAATTTGACAACAGATCTTTATGTTCACAAAAGTCCAGGCATAAATACAAGCCCACTAGCATAACAAACTTGGTTCGGCTCTAAAATGGCTTCAACCATAGGTATTACCAGATTCTTAATTCTTTTCTAATAACTTATCATAATTTACCAATTCCTGTTTCCTTTCCGACTTTCTGGATCATCTTTTATCAAAACAAATTCTGCAACTTTTGATCTCCCAACCAACTCATTCTTGCCCTCATTTCAACTTCTAGCACACATCCATCTCAACAATTAGATATATGCCAAACGAACTTATTCTCTTTCATCCATTATATTACAGACAACAACATAATTTCTGCATTTTTGTATCTTGTAATTATCAACGTCTCAAACTGTGCCCCATCATAACCCAGAATGCAACAACTCCAGTTAATTATGCTTCAATAATGTCAGCAATGTTATGATCCCGATTATCTTATACTTTGTTGTAAAATAGGCATAAGCAATAAAACTTGATCAGGGATAACAAATGAACACATCAATATAGCTGAAGTATCATTGCATCGGCTTTGCCACAAATAAAAAGAGCTACTCACAGAGATGTGTTTGCTCTGTTTGTCCATCCAATGCATCAACTGGCCTCTTATTCGAGCAACAGCATCATACCAAAGGGTAAGTGCTGGATCCACACCAATAGGAGGCCAATTCAACTTACCACCCTCAGCAAGTGATGCTAGTATGCTGGAAAGCATATTGCAAAGAGCATGATGGAGTTCACTCTTCCGTTTGTGAGGGGCACGATTAAGAGGATTTGCTTTCGCCACAAAAGACGCTGATGCATTTAGCCCACCTTCTGTCTTTACCTGGAAAGATAAAATACTTGCAGCATTCAATATCATGAGGAAATAATAAGAAATTGGGTGAAATACATGCGTAGATTCTTCTGCTTGAAAGTTAAAATAACAAATAACTGTTGCAGCCAATTTTTGATAAATTTTTACTGCTGCAAATGTGGTCAGGCAGCAAAAGCTCACACATATCAAAATAAGTTATTATTGGTCTCTACTTCCCAAAATGTGATCAGTGTAATTTCCTGGGCATACTTTTGGAAAAAGGCAAGGAACATTCAGAATAGCTGAATTAATATAGACTTGAGAAGAAATGCCAATTTTTCCAATGGTTGTTTGTTGAGGGCTTTCTGGTGACTAGATCTCTTTTAGCACTCTCCATTTTATCAGACATGTATATCTTGTATTTTCCAATGTATTTACATGGTTTCATCAATCAAAATTGTTTGATGTACTAAGAGGCTCTGGGCTTTTGTTGTTACGAATTCTTGTTAAGGGGAGTACTTAATGATGGTTACGCATGTTCAGTATTTCATTATCGTAGAATTAATCTTATTTCCCAAAGTTATGCAGCCTGATTTTAGCAAGCACTTCTCTCGCCCTGATTATTAGTTGCTATAGCAAGAAATCTGATTGTCTGAGTGTAATCAACACATAAATTGCACATCAAACCAAATAGATGTGTGCAATGTCAAACAAATTAGAGTTGGAATTTTGGCTAAAAAGATCAACATTCTAAGTGTAATCAACACATAGGGTCCGTTTGATATGCAAGATTTCAAGGGACAGTACATGACAACTACTATTGTTATGTGTTTGACTTACAAATGGAGTGGGAGTACAGCACAAACGATCGAATCGGTACAACATAACTTCCTAATTATTTTTTTTTACCGCCAAAACCACAGTAATAAATTTTATCAAAGTACAAGACAACTTAATGACAAAATTGTCCCTATTTAAAATTCAAAATTACACTACCATATTACAAAGGTAATAGCATAATTTATTTATTTCATTTTATTTATTTATTTATCTATTTATTTATTTATTTATCTATCTATTTATTTGTTTTTTAGGATTAAGATTTTAATAAAAGTTTGTTTGTTGTGGATTGAATGTTTTTAAAATCATCATGTCTGGATCTAGTTGATTTTTTAACTTGTTGCTATGTTGTTAACCCTTATAGGATTTGATTAGATTTTCATAAAATATTGTTGTAATTTTTTTTTAGTATAGAACAAATATAAAATTATAAAAAGGTATTATTGTAATTTTACTATTTTGTATTCCGCACTTATGCAAATCAAACACTAAACAACACGAAAATTTTGTATTGTCCGATGAAAATCAAACATAGAACAGCACAAGCACTTGTGCTATACTTTAACTATTTGTATTGTACTATACTACTTGTGTTGTTCTCGTTAACGAATCAAACGGGCCCATAAATTGCACATCAAACCAAATAATGGTGTGCAATGTCAAACCAAATAGAGAGTTGAAATTTTGGCTAAAAAGATCAAAGTCTATAATGCCTCTTCAGCTTTTGAAGAACAGAAAGTACCGAAATCCTTAGAGCAGTAGTTTAAATTTAAAAGCCTGTCTTCTCCAGCCACTCTAGTTTCATGACTTACATCAACATTAGAACAGAAAAACAATTAATAGATGTCAGGTAAGCAGATCACACAGCAGCTTGTAAAAGAGAAGAACAACACAAATAGTAACTCTCAAAAATAGTATCCAAAAATAAAATAAGAACTATTGGTGACTTTCTATTTAACTCATGAAAATGAAAAGGCAGTGAGAAAATACATGAATGATGCCATAAAGCAGGAAGTAACTCTCAAAAAAAAGATGTAACAAGAATTATGGAAGATGCTATTAATTCAACATACAATCTTTACCCAACATACCCCCAATTTAAGGTAGCGCATCCCATGTATTATGCTAAGTGTCTCACTTCTAGCAACACTGGTATCAATACGACGAGTATTCAGCTCCATGAAAAAGCGTTCAGTGACAGAACTAAACCTGTTTAAAGGGAAAGAGAGAAAGAGAGAGATCATAGGTCTAACTAGTGATGAAGAATTAAGCAGAAGTTATTTCACAACGTATGCAAAGCTGGTATTTCAGAATTCAAAAGACATGTATCCAAAATCAAAAATCATATCTTGCATGAGTATAGAGTGATAAATTATT
>NW_024087833.1:0-19922 GCF_009730915.1 Dioscorea cayenensis subsp. rotundata
GAGTTCCATTGGATGTTTTCCCACCATCACTTCTAGTGCCATCACTCCAAAACTATAGACATCACACTTCTCTATCACTCTCATTGTAAATGCATGCTCGGATATGTATCTGTGAATGTAAGATAAAGCATGAGCCACGTCTTTGATAACTCTCACTCTTCTCATCCAATCCAACTCCACTGCTCCTTTGAAATAACCAAGTGCAACCTTGAGATGGACCGACCCATGCCGAGCTTAAACAACTCTCGACCAAAACGTTTTCCTTGGAGGCCCAATGACCCACCCATGCCGAGCTTAAACAACTCTCGACCAAAACTTTTTCCTTGGAGGCCCAAGCAACTTTGTGGTGGGGTACTAAAAGGAATTCTTGTCGGGACCAAAGAAGAAGTGGGGAGGAGGTTCAAACCATATAAGGATCCGCCCAAGTTTCAATCGCACAATTCCCCGCCAAAGCTCTTATCGTGGAAGCCAAAAGGTAACTCATTCTTGGCCTTCAATTTAACACCATCCCGGAAGGTATGTTTCATATTTCTTGGTGGTTCTTATGCAACTTTTAGTCGGGATGAACACACCATTTTCAAGCCTCCTTAGGTAAGAAAAAGGTACGTCAGGCTCGTGACGTTAAACAAGCGCATTTTGGGAGGCAACCCAAGCGTTCGGTGGTGTTTGCTTGCATTTTTCATTTTTTAGTTCTTAGTTCATTTCAATTTTCATATTTCTTAGGTTTGTTTGTTTTTGAATAAGTTCATGCTCACACACTTCGCACATTGTTCTCATCGTTTTAATTGTAGTGTATTTGTGCAACTTCTTGAGAAACTAATGTTTAGGTGTTAATTCATGTGTTAGATCATCGTTTTATTCATTTCATTCATTTTTGGAGAAGTCTTCGAGATTGCCATTTCATTTTTACATCATATGAAGCAAGATTTCGAAGATTTGAGTGAGTTTAAAAGTTATACGGCCATCCTAGGGCGTATGGAGGCCGTCTGAGATGAGCACAGAGCCAATCCAGTGGCTCTGTGGCATCTCAGACGGCCCCCCATACGGCCCCCCATACTGGGCCGTCTGGGATGCCATCCAGAACGCCCGAGTAGCCTTCCCAGGCCATACGGGGCTGTATGGGGGCCATATGGCCCGGTTCTACCCCATTTAACCCTCCTCTCTCTTCTCTCTCTCCTCTTTCTTCCATTCTCTTCTTTTCTCTCTTTTTCCACCGACTTTTTCTCTTCTTTCTCACTCATTTTTTGGCCAAATCTCCTCATTTTTTCTCCTAAATCTTCTCCTCATCCATTTGAGACGTCGATCTAGTAGTTTTTCCTCAAGTTTAACGCTAGTTTTTCTCAAGATTTCATCGAGCATGCTTTTTTTCAATGCCCTAGTTTTTATCTTATTCATTTCTTGGGCATTCTTGGAGCTTTTGTGTGGAATTTATTTAGCATTTTGCATGGTTTGGATGGTGTGATTGTTATGGATGAAGTCTCCCTTGAATTTATGTAAAACATTTTTCGATTTTCATGTTTTTGGGGAGGTTCTGTCAGAAATAAACAGTACCCATACGGCCGTATTGACTCTATACTTCATATTTTTCATTGTTTCTTCATCTCTTACACTACCTTTTGAATCATATTGGATTCCTCTATGCTTTATTGGGTTTTTCATGGTTTGTAGGAATTTTGGGAATAAAGAAATTGGCAAACAACCATGGAGTGATATTTACACCACACAGGGTGACCACATGGAACAAGATGTCATTTTGTGATGAGAGAATTAATTCTAAGGACAAGGATGAGCATGGACACCTATCATTTACTTTTTCTTGCTTTATTTTGTATTTTTGTATTTTGTTGAGTTGGCATGGTTCTTACCCTACCGACTTGTGATTGTCAAACTCTTTGTTATTTAGATCTTTGTGTTTTGTTGATTACTCCCTAGTTTTTCCCTTGCTCTTTTATTTTTAAATCTTTGTGGAATGATGATATCCCCTTTTTGCCTCGCAGGGCATTGAGGGAATTTGGTGAGCTTTCCTAGTTTTAATGGAGGTTGGACGAGGCATGTATTGCTCACCACACATTTTCTCGAGCCCTACCTCACAATAAGTACAAGTTGAACTGGAGAGTTTGTTTTCACCGTCCTTTATTATTTGCATTGCTTCATCTTGCATGTTTTTCATGATTAGTGTACATTGAGAGCAATGTACAACACTAAGTGTGGGGATGGGTGTATTTCATGTATTAGGATCATTTGCAACATGCTAGTGTTACCTATGATGGCTTTGTTCATTCTTGTAAGATTCTTTTAGCTTGGACTAATGATTGATGTGAGTTACTTGTTTCTAGGCTTTACTGAATCCTTTTTTACCCCTAGTATTGTCGTGTGCACTGAATTTTTTGTCGATGCCCTAGGAATAGCCAATGTGACTACTCTCTAACTCTCTTGTATGCGTAACACATTACTTTGAGTACTTGGCCTTAGAACACTAAATTCTTTCCTTCAATGGACTCTTAAGAACTTCTAAGTCTTGTTGAGCTAATCCTAGTTTTATGGCATGTAGTGTACTCTGAAGATGTGATCTAGGGTGAATGTGAAAAAAAAAGAGTCTATGTCAGTATTCCTCTGCTATTGAAGCATGAATGCGTCTATGTGGACTGTAATCGAGTAGTTGGGTGGCTCTTGTGCCTAACCAGCATGTGCACCCTCCAGAAAGATTTCAAAATGATTTTCTTGCACTCTATGTTAGTCGGACTCAAAAAAAAAAGAATGATGAAATGAAAATAAAACCTAGTGATCTTTTTGAGTACCTACCAAAGGTTTTGAGTAGAAAGTGGACTTAGTTTCAAGGTATAGAATTAGAAGGATCTTATTTGGCCATTGAAGTAACACTTAGTAGTTTAAGACATAGAATTCTTTGTATGTGGAGTGATTAGCATCTAGAGCTGTACTGATTGAAGTCCTTAGGCTAGACCAGATCAAGGCAAATGAGATATAAGATTCACTTTCACGACACAGACATATAAGGGGTAAGACAGGATACTTTTATTATGCTTATTGACTATGACTCAACATCTATGTATCCTTGTCCATTGCTTTTGGAATTTTATATTTGCTTGATGCCAGAGGTAATACATTTAGCCACTTTTCAGTCTCTTTGTTTTTCATGAGTTGTTTGCTTGGGGACAAGCAACGCTTAAGCGTGGGGATATTTGATAAGTGTCTAAATGCAGGTGTTTTCATATATATATCGTATTCACTTTGCATGTATTTTGTGAGGTTTGATGCCCGTTTTATGCTTACTCATCTACTATTTGCTTTGTAGGGCATAAGGAAGCCATGGAGAACAAGAAGATATCATTTGGGCGAAAAGAGAGGAAAACAGGAATTTCATACTACCCCCATACTACCCAGTATGAGGGCCGTATGCATTGTAGCAGCGGAATGATTCAGAGTGTCTGCCCAGATTTTCATACTACCCAGTATAAGGGGCCGTATGGAGGTCGTATGCACCCCGTATGGAATGTGAATCTAGGGTTTTTGAGTGCTATACGACCCCCATATGACTCGTATGACCCGGGGGTATATATACTGACTTTTAGGGCAGAAAAGGAACTTTTTGGCTAGACGTTTTGCTGGGCATATTTTGGGAGACACTTGAGAGGCTTATGGCGACCTTGGGGAGGAGAAGAAGGGCAAGGAAGCTAGAAGATCATCCAAGCCCAAGGTCCAAGACTCTCAAGGTAAGAAGGCAACTTCATTGAAGGGGAGATCTACCACGATTTGAAGGAAGGAGACCCACGGCTAGAGGAAGCGTCATTGGGCACTCCTTTGGCGTGGGAAAGCGTCATTCGGCATATTCTTCACCTCCTCCTCCACTATTTCATCTAGGGAGTGTCATTTATGCTTTTGTTTCATGTTTTGCTTGTTTGTATTGCTTGTTGTGGGATGATGACACACTAGACCCCCAAGGCCACCAGGTGTTGGTGAACCTTGGGGGGTTTTATCATCTATGTTGCATGATAACCCCTCAAGGGGATCCACATCCATAGGCCTTTGCATCTCATTGATTCTCTTGCTTGCTCATTGCTTGTTCTTTCTAATTTGTTGGCAAATATCGGTTTAGCTTTAATTACATTTAGTAGAGTAAAATCCATCACTTGAGATCTTAGGCTAGATAATAGCTGAAGAAGGAGTAATAGGAGATCCTTAGCCCCGTT
Organism: Dioscorea cayenensis subsp. rotundata; assembly: GCF_009730915.1. Classification (NCBI taxonomy): domain Eukaryota; kingdom Viridiplantae; phylum Streptophyta; class Magnoliopsida; order Dioscoreales; family Dioscoreaceae; genus Dioscorea; species Dioscorea cayenensis. The sequence goes on from NW_024087833.1 coordinate 4,209, forward strand.
GAATACGATCCTTGTGTCTTCACAGGAGGTATTATTTGGCGATCCCGTACACTTGCGGGGAAGCAATCAAAGCTCAAGAAGCAATGCCATCATTCAATGACAGCCACTAAAGTAGAGTGTTTTTTTATTTGATTTATTCAAAAGCTTTCAAGTGTTTGGTTAGAACGTACATGCTTGCAGTTGCACGCATGAATGTATTTTTTTTCCTTTTATCTCATATACCTATTACTATTATTATTATTATTATTATCATATTCCAATCATTGAGAGACAACCTAGTGTTGAATTCTCAAACTGTCATGCATAAATCCATTTTTTATAGGCTTTTCAAATATTTGGTGAGGTATGTCCATGCTCACTTTGATTGTGGTGCCTCTGGTCATTGCTATTAGAGGAACATATAAGCTTAACACAAAATGTACTCAATACATATATCATCATATTCGTATATAAGAAAACTATCAACCCCTTAGTGACAGGTGAACACATCAAAGTGAGAAAATTGGTTCTTATAGGAATTTATATTTCATCATGAAGAACCTAACATTTTGAAACATTCATGCATATAGACATTAACTCAGATCAAGATAGTTTTCTCCTTTGTTGGCGAAAATAGCGTGACCAAGTCTTTTGCCTTTTTCATGATGAAGCAATACATGACGTGCAAGAAAAAGGGCAATAATAAAGAAATCATAGCCGAACCCGGCACTTATGCAGCTCCAGATCTTCAGGTCTTTCATTAGGCCAAATCTGATGTGAGGTACATCTTCAAATTATCCATATCCACTTCATTTAGAATTTAGTTAAGATGCTATGAGTAATCTTGAGCTGCTCTATCCCCTCTTTATGGACAATTCTATGATCAACATAACACAGCTGGTACTGTGGCTTTCTCAAGGTATCAACCTTTGCCATCCACTACTAACTTGGAGAGACTTTTCCAAATCTTCTGTTCTCTTAGAAGGATCAAGAACCAAAAGAAAATATTGATCTTGCAAGTCACGCAATCCCTGTTCTAATGCTGTAGTCTTTGGTCATTGATTTGAAGTACTTCTTTCTTTCATCTACCAAAGCGAGCATGATCGCATGCAAAAAAAGCACATCAACGAAGCCCATGCGCAACCTTGGCCACAACAGCCGCATTAGAACTCAAAATGAGGTAGATCTCACGGTAAACGTCTTGGAGCTTTGGTGCGTAGCAGGTGGCTTCGATGGAGTAAGCTGCATCAAAGGATGCGTTGGTGAAGTGCATTGAGAAGAAGTTGCCACATGCCACGTCGCAGATCGAGTCGAGACCATCTTTCCGGTTGTTAACGCGCGCGCGGGCGGCTTGATACTCGTTGATGGTGATTCCCGTGATGTTTGCCAGGGAGTGAGCTTCGATTGCACGCATCGGACCACCGACGCTGTATCCGATGTCGAGGGCTTTGAGGCTTGGCTGCGAATTGATAAGATCAGCGGCACGTTCTTCATCGATATGCGTGGCGTCGCGGTGAGAGAGGTTGGGGATGGAAGGTGTCACGCCCTAGCCCCACAGCCGGGTCCGCTGATAGATCGGCCGCATCCAGTGGAACTTGGCCCCACTGGGTGCAAGGCCTCAGATTTGGCCTGGTCAGAGTTAACCCTAACAAGCAAAATATGAACAATAATACAGAAGAACAAATAGGATACTAGGAACTAAAATACTACAAGTATGGGCTTTAGCAACCCTACATAATACAAATACAATCCAACAATTTGCAAAACACAAATATAATCAGAATACAAGTCTTACACTCACAAAAGGGTAATACAGAGATGCTGATAAAAGCAAAAAATACGACTCCCAGACACCACCCGATCCTAGACTTGATATTCTCCTGCGAGAACAGAATTCACAAAGTGTATGAGCCACAAGAGCCCAGTAGGATCGCAGAAACAACAGATAAAGAAGATATTGCAGAATAATAGATCATAATTCATACAGAATGTAGAAAATACTCAGAATACAGAAATAATCCAAAAATACGGAAATCACACAGAAACAGTCATGTACATCTCCCTGGCTAATTACAGAAATCGACAACACGAGGCTGGATCATCGACTGTGAAGTCGGGACAGAACAGAACAGAATATCAACAGCCGAAGCCTGATCTTCGACCGCAGTCAGGGGTTAATACTACTACATAAAACATGTGCACATGGCTAGGACTTACCCCATTCCTAGCTGGGCCAGCCAGGAATGGAGATGTACTAAAAACAGCAAAAATACAAAATACAGACAGAGAAAATACTGAATAAATAAAACAATTAAATAAATAGAGAAATAAATAAATGACAAGTAAGTAAATAAATAATTAAATAAAATTACAAAAATAATGAAATAACTTAAATACATAATAATTGTCAGAAATACGGAATTTTGCTAGTGCGAGAGCCTACCTGGCTCTGAGCTACAGAGTCAAGTTCACCAAGTCCTGCAAACTAGGGCTCGCTAAGAGATCTAACCAACAAAAGCTATACTTAGAATTAAGTCTTGGGCCGGGCCTAGTTACAACTAAAGCCCCGGAGGAAGAATTTACAATCATTGCATAATAAGTCGAGCACAGTCATAAACCTATGTATAAAAATGACAACCTGATATGCAAGGTTCGGAGATGGCAATTAAAATTCTAACTATCATTAAATATAACTGAATATATATATACTTATACATATTCACATAAGTATAGGATAAGCATAAAACATGATAACCATGCCTCTAGAAGCCACTTCAAGTTTACAGAACCTATAGTAGTATATAATTAAATGATGATTAAGGCATCAGGTTATCATGTAAACTTGGAAGCCACTCAAGTTTACACCATGGCCGGTCTCACTATGAATATATTTAAACAAATAGAATATTTTAGAAAGAATGTTTATAGGTTTAATATTCTACAAGCACTAAATATCATTAAAGATAAACTAAGGACATCATTATATATGATTAAGCTAACACAAATTTAATCAACCCCAAGTTTAGACAATGAGCATTTCAAACAAACTAAGGCATCAGGTTACCTTAACCACAAATTAAATACATAACAAAATAATAAGCTATCATGCCAAGATTACAAGATGTCATGCTTAGACCAAAGTGTGAATAATATTAACAACCAAAACACAATGGCTGCATACTCAAAAAAGTTTCCAAGTTTACAAGCATAAAAGCTTTTATCTAAATAATTAAGCAAGGATCAAAGGTAAACAAACCAGGTTTACTCCCACTCAAAAGGGTTCTCATTGCTAACTCAAGGTTTTAGGTAACACATGAACAGTAACCCGAAAATTGACTAAGTTGGCAAGCTTAACACAAGCTCAGGCTTCCAAACATTTACTTATCATTAAGAAGTTTCAAAGCTAACAAAGCAATAGAACAATCATGCTTTTAACAAAATAAAAACATCAAAAGATTAAGGTCTCATGCACTACCATTTACACATACAAGATATATAGACATATATATATATATATATATCACAAAGCAAGATCATCAAATATGAAACTCTCTAAAGGTAAGAATGCTGATAGAACAGATCAACCAAGCTAGACATAAATAGACATCAGATAGGCTTCAAGGATGCATGCAACCAAGGTTTAAGCCTCATCAAGACATGGAAACAACACAACAACCCACAAGAACAGTCACAACCAAGCTTAGAAGAGAGATCTTACAAGAATCTTCATCCACAATACCCCAGATGCTAACCTGAAGCTTGAAGAAGAAACAATCGATGAAACTCCAACCTCCTCGCCGCTGCCAAACCCAAAGTGCTGTGACTCCGGGATCCTCGTCACGGCTAGTCTCTTCAGTCCAAAACTCCAAGGGAAGGTTTCTGTTAAGAAGAAGAAGAAGGAGGAGCAGAAGAAGAAGAAGAAGAATGCCTCTCCCACCAACCATGACAAGACCGAAGCATCATGGGTGAGAAGCCAGCTAGGTGAGAAGCCAGGTTGAGGTGAAACAATGTCAGGAAACCCAGTATTCGATCAAACAGTCAAAGGGAAACAGATATCTCAGGTCAACTTGGTCAACAAGGCCAAGGTTGCAAACATTACAGAAGGAGAGAAGTGGAAGGTCTGGCCCCAGCCCTACTCGTAGATGTTGGTGTCGTCGTCTCCGTTGCCGATTAGATCCGAGGTTTTGGCGGAGAAGATGATAAAAGAGAGGAGAGAGATTGAGAATGTTTGAGTTCTCGCTCACAGGAAAGAGAGAGCATGAGGGAGAAGAAATGCATCCATGTATGTGTATGTGTGTTTTTTTCTTTTTGTTATTTATCTTTCTTCTGATTTTTTTTTATTCTTCTTCTCTTCTGATTTTTTATATTCTTCTTCTCTACTGATCTTTTTATTCTTTTTTCTTAAATCTTCTCTCTTTTTTTTCGAGGGCTTTGGCTTCTTCTCTGAGGGCTTTGGCTTCTGCCCTCTGTCTTCTCCTTCTTCTTTTCAGTTGGCAACGATTATGGTGACAACGGCATCAACACGACAGCAACAGTGAGCATTAGCAAAGATAGCAGCATCAGTGTTGGCGAGAACAACATCATGCAAAGATAGCAGCATCAGGCATGCTTGGCGGCATTATCTCAGCCACTCAAGCAACAACGATTATATATATATATATGTATATATCAATATATATATATATGAATATAAATTTTGAGAGAAAAAAAGAACCTCTTTCTCGTCTTGTCTTTTCTCTAAATTCTTTCTCCTCCCCAAATTTTTTCTATCTTTTCTTCTTCTTTTCTCTTTTTTTTCTTTTGTTTTTCCTTTTTTTTCCTGATCTGATTTTTTTTCCTTCTGTTTTCTTTTCTTATTCTTCCTTTCTTTTTCGGCCTTTCTTCTTCCTTGGCTTCACTTTTTTTTCCATTTAAAATCTCCTTTTAAAAAGCTTTATCCGTCCTTATCCTAATCCCAACCCCTCCTACAAAATCTTAACCTTCCACAGACTAAGTCAGAAGAATTGGATAAGAACTTATTTAAAATTTGATTTAAATTTTCAAAATTTAATAAAATTTTAAGAGAGGATAAAATCAAAATTTAAAATTTGAATTAAATTAATAATTTTTTAATTAAATTAATAAAAATCAATTTGCCTCGGGATACATGTTTGGATGCCTCGAATTTTGCACTTTCTCAGGTTACCTCAAGATATGTTCTCAGGCTATATGAAATTTAGGATCTCCTCGAGATGCGTATTTGGGCTATCCTAAGATTTGAGATTGCCTTGAGATATGTGCTCTCATGGGCAATGTTGTAATTTGCATGTTTTTTCTATTTGCCTCGAGATTCGTATTCTAATCCAAGACAACCAAATAATTTATTTAAAGAGAAAAATCCAAAATCAATTAAGATTTGGACATTTAAATTTTAATTCTAACCATAATTTAAACTTTTAATTAAATTAGGATTTGGGTTCTATTAAGACATATGTTACATTTTTATATATAAACATAACTCTTGCTCTAAAGATTTTGGATAAGCCATTAGAGAAAGAGAGAAGAGCGTGGGCAAAAAAGTTGGCATTAGGGCAATCAAGAGATAGGGTTCTTGTAATCCTTGGTGAGGATGAGTGTGAGACTTGTACGCATATTCGTTCCCTTCCTTTATTGGATTTCTCTTCAGGCTTAGCCTCCTATACCTAAGCTATTGTTGAGCCAAACTGATTAACCATTCTCTTAATTTTATGTTTTGTGTGTGCTTTCATGAAATATTGAGTGATCATCAACCCACAACACCCAAACGAAACTATCATATCAATAGTTTACAACTTCAATTTTAGAATAGCAAAATAAATATATAAATAAAATATGTATAAATTCTTTGAAAGAATTTTGGTTTTTCAAATGCCTAGATTAGTATCAAATAAATATTTTTCTTTAAAAGAGTTCCCACAAAAGCAACAACTTTGATATTTTTTTCATACATGAGCCAAGCTTCGATAAAAATAGAGTTATATATTTTCCTCAAAATAGATTCTTATGGAAAAGTTACATTAGAAATTTGAAAATTTTCAAAAGAAAAAAAAAAGACAAGTTAGAAGGAACTAATTATAGCTTCAATCACAATTTAGATGAACTTCAATAATTAGAAAGCATCGTAAAGTACCAAAGGATCACATAATTAATATCAATATCTAAAACACTTAAAAACTTATTCAAAATGATCCACTGTCAATAGATTTTACAAACATCAAGAACTAACATATTGAATAAGGACAAGATCAAGTGAAAAAATTTCTTAAATTCAAATTTTTTTGCAAAATTGCAGAGTCTAAAATGGCTATTGTTTTTCTCCATAATCCACAAGTCCAATTTTTGTAACCAATATCTATGATCAAATCATATTTTAGGTTAAAAACTAGATCTAAATTGATGGCCAATAAATAAATCAAAATAAACTAGATTTGAATATTATACCATGGATTCTAAAGTTAGAGATTTGAAATTATTTATATTGACACAAAATCCTATAAATTTATAAAAGTCAATGTTTAATAATAGACACAAATGACATTCTGATGTAGCGGTGTACTTCAGACTGTTGATCTGGGAGTAGATGCCAGTCAGGAGCCTTCCAACCTGTTGATCAAAGATAGCTAGGAAGGAAGAACGAGAGTAAACTTTTACTCAAGAATAAAATTTCATTCCAAAAACTGTCCCTTCTTCCACCCAGGCTTACAATTAATAGACTTATTTAAAATACTAAAAGATTCAAAAATTTTCCAAAATCAGAAAATTTTCAAATAACGGAAGGAAATAAGGAACTTAACAAAATAAGACTATTACCGAAAACGGCGACTCAATCAGGGATTACTAACCAAAGTTATAACCGAATCAATTATTACTAAAAATAGAAAAATCAATATTTTCGGGGCCTAAACGAATGAATTTGGCCAAAATCCGCATCACTCATGAGTTTGTGGGACGCAAACTCGTGAATTGTGTTCCTTGACCCGTTTCCCATCAAATGGACCTGGTTGAACCATAAAATTCCGTCGCCTGCCAAATTACCGAAATACCCTTGCATCGAACTTCTCCATGTACGCACATGCCAATTCATTTATACGCTCGTTATCACATTCTCTTTGCTTTTAAACACCCACAGAATATATCTAGGAAAATCTCTCCCTCAATTCAGAAATGAGATTGAGGGTTAAAGATAGATAATGCTAGGATTCAAAAAATGAGCTAACATAGCACCAAAGTTTAGATTATTATGGAAAATTTATAGTTAGTACTTTTTTGAAATGATTGATTAGACAATTTTGAAGTCCAAATTTGTGCAAGGAAATTGAAGTAAATAAGATGCATGACAACAAAAAAAAAAATACTATCTTGGTGAAAACCTTATTATGGTGAACACTGACTTCTATAATAGCTTTTATCAAAATGGTTTTGCAAAAGATCTTTGGTTGGGAACTTAAAGTAAATACCATCATTTTTTGATCTATTAATAAAGACAGTGGATTGAAAACATTCGTCAAAACTTTGTATCTTATTAAAAGCTTATTTGAAAGACTACTGTATTAAAATAAGCTTTCCAAATGTGACACTATTAATTCTAAAATGGCATTCTTTGGGATATCAATACAGTAAAAGAATGTATTTCTAATGGTGTCATTCTCCCAAATTTAGATTTTTTCTTATAGGTAACATCTTGGACTAGAAGTAAACTATTACAATAAAACTTTTCCCCCACTATTTCAATAACCACAAAATGGTGCTTGAAATACTTGTGAAGGAAAATTTTCATCTTTGACTAATCTATTATTTTTCTAATATATGCATATATATAAACAAAAAGATTCTCCCATGTAGTAACATTTAAATGAAAGTAGACCAAAAGGTTTATTCTAATATTTTTTAATAAATAAGAAAATTTGAAAATATGTTATATTGTAATTCATTTTATTATAATAAAAAGTTGGCCAAAATCTTTGAAGATGTGGATGGTATAATATCTTAAGAAGATATTCCGTAATATTTATAAGATTTGAAGTGATAGATTACGCAAATCAAGATATATTTGTCTGCTATAAAATAAATGTCTCACTATAAATACTGTTCAAGTGAGATGATTGACAACCAAGAAACCCCCTCCCCCTCTTTCTTATTTGTCTATATTTTCTCTACCATGGCTTTTGCTGCACTAACTCATGCATGTAACTCATCAATCTAATTTACATTAGCCTTGTTCTATATGGATGAGTTACATTGATGAGTTAGAGTAGCATCATCTCCATGTCTTTGTTCTTTACTTTTGGCCTTTAAATTTTTCATAATATATGGAAACCTAGACTCAGGTATTGATGGTGTGGTTATAATTATGACTTCAATATTAAGCCCTTATTCTTATTCCTTCCAAGTGGTTTTCAGATAATTATCATGGGGTATGTAAACATATCCATATCTTATACCTGATCCAATCACCATTTTAGGGACCCATAGCCTACACTTTACTTTATAAAAAGGGTTTAAAAATTCAAAATATTGTGAGATTATTTCGATTAAACTTATTTATTATTTATTTATTTTTATTTTTTTATATTTAATTTTCTATAGTGTTCTGTGCAACATTCATCTTTCTATCCTAAGGAAAACAAAAATTATTTGAGGATTGTTTCATTGCACTGAATAATTAAACTTTTCATTTGTCGAACATCTTTTCTTCATGTATTATACTTTAATAGTGAAAAAAAGCATTGTGGTAGTAGAGTGATGATCTACAAGACTTTAAGAGAAAAACAAAGATGGATTAGGGTATTTCATTTGCTCGCTAGCTACCAGAAATGCAGTAATTGTTGGACTACTCCATTTTATCTTACAGTGACACATAGCCAAGGGTTGTACAATTCTTGGCCTTCTTTCATACTATCTAAATCATCTTGAATATGTCGTGATCTTATCGTCTTTGGTATTTTGTAGAAAGTTTGCCTGCACGTACGATGGTATAATATCATTAACTATTAAATAGGGTGCTTATTCTAAAATTATTTGTCATATAATTAATTTTCTTTGCATATCAAATGAGAAGAGCATTCATCAAGGGCAATATGTAGAGATTGAGATAATGACTAAGTGGTAGAGCTGTAATGATCATATCACTACTGTTAGTACAACCGCACTATTATTGGCATGATTTGACACATAGTCAAGATGACGTGGCAATCTATATGACATGGCAAAATTGACGACATGGAGATTATGGTGACATGGCAAAGAGTCTTGGCTTGCAAGACAAGACATCTTGAAGATCTTGGTGGAGTTATTTAAGACCATATTTAGGAGATGTGATTGAAGACTAAATATGGAATGAAGACTAATTGAAGATATGATTTGAAGAATCCTTGATGAAGATTGATTGAAGTCCATTAACGGCAAGATTTGAGGACCAAACTTGGGTGAATTGAAGATCAAGTTTGGAGAATCTTTGAAGACCAAATTTAGGTGGATTGAAGACTAAATTTGGCAAGTTTCGTGAAAGGCGCACAGGGGCGTGTGCCCCATGCGAGGGGCTGCGTGATGAGGCGAGGAGGTAGGCTGAGTTGCACGGCAATCGGGATCGGGAGATTTGGGCTGCATCGACTCGGGACTAAGCATGACCCGGGAGGTTGATGGGTCTTGAGGTCGATCCCATAGCGTAACAGAACTCGAGTCAAGTCGGTGATCGAGGGACCATGTTCCAATTCATGTTACAGCAGGGGTTGCAGCTGACTAATTTCGGCGAGTTTTTAATTAGTAGCATGATTCTAAAAAGGTATGTGCTATATTTGGGACATTGAGGCGTCTATATTAGCTACCTTGCTCGTAGATTATAGTAGTGACTCTTGAGTGTCTCTTGGAGGAGAGGTGGCGAGCACTAGACAATCTAGAGAGGGTAGTGATCTTCATTGAGAGTGTGAGTGACAAGTATTTGTACTCATGTATTTTTACCTCTTTTAGTGGATTGTTCATCTCCGGGCTTGGCCCCAGGACGTGGCAGTGGGCCAGCTGGCTCAGGTTACCAATTTTGTGTGTCTCCTTCTTGTTTTGTTTGTGTGAACTTTCTTTGATGGTTTGTGTGAGATCTATGAGTGCTTGAGTGTTCACTAAAACTCAAAAACCACACCGGTGGAACTAACAAGTGGTATCAGAGACTTGGTCGCCGTGTTAACTTTGGTTGCAAAGTTGGCGAGGACCTAACAAGTTCCGATGATGGCCGGAAAAGAGAGAGCTTCAGTCACACGACCACCGTTGCTAGATGGATCAAATTATACATACTGGTAAACACGCATGAAGGCTTTCATTAAATCTCTTGATGAGAATGCATGGACAGCCGTAGAAGAAGGATGGTCTCCCCCAATCGAAGTTGTTGAAAAACATAAAGCGAGGCGGTGAAAATAAAGAATGGCTGGGTTCGAAGATATGCTCAAAAGCAAATGCCAATGGAAAAAGCACTCAATGCTATTTTCGGTGGAGTAGATGAGAACCAGTTCAAATATGTTGCAACTTGTGATTGCGCCAAAAGCTTTGGGGATTCTTCAAACCATTCATGAAGGCACCAACTTGGTGAAAGAGAATCTAAACTTCAAATGTCTAACAACCATGTTTGAGAATCACGAGGATGGGAGAAGATGAGGCGATAGCCTGCTCGATGCAAAATTGATGGACGTAGCAAATCAAGCCTACCATCTCGGCAAGGAGTACTCGGATAAGAAGCTAGTTCAAAAGACTCTTAGATCGCTTCCAAGAAGATTTGATGCTAAAGTTGCTGCAATAGAAGAAGCAAATGATATCACAACTATGAGACTTGATGAGTTGATGGGATCTCTGCAAGCGTATGAGATGAATCTGAATCCGGTAAGAAGAGAAAAGATAAAGCTCACGAAATTTGAAGCAACAAGCCCAAAAGAGTTAGACGATGAAGACATAGAAGAAAAGGAGAAATTGCTCTTTTGGTCAAGGAATTATCACGAATATTTCGAGAAAAATTAGGGAAGAAGACAAAGCGGAAGATGAAAGTCAATACTCGCACTTCTTTACCAATCGATGGAGAATTTCGAAATTTTAGTGCTTTTGATCTGTTACAACATCGGTTGCAACACCGTAGAAAGCTATTTGTGAAGAAGTGATCGAAAATGAAATCTTCTTCATGGGTACCAACTTTGTCTGTGAATAAACTTGACAAGATATTCATACTGAAACAAGAGTCTTGCAAAAGAGATAAGGCACTGAAAAAGTTGAGCGATCTTTGAGCGGACCTTAAACTATATGAGAAGAAAGGAAGGCCAAGATTGATGAGTTACCTTTTCAAACAAAGTGTGAGCACAAAATCATATAGAAGAGAGACATCCGGGGAGACAAGAAAGGCAAAGTTGAAGCTTTGGTTTGTGTTCTATCTAATGCTTATGAATACAAACAAGTGAAGTATAACAAGGATAAGAGGCGACATAGAAGACAAGTTCCTACATGCTTTCATTGTGGAAAAAGAGGACATATAAGACCAAAGTGTCATCAACTAAAGGCAGATATGTGGAATCATAGAGTATTTGGAAAAGCAAAGAAGTGGATTCTGATATGTCACTATTGTGTCGTCAAAGGACACATCAGTCCAACAGTGTTGGAGAGATGAAGAAAAGACATAAAAAGAAAACAAAAATATAAGCAGAGACTCTTTTATACCGAGAGAAAAGAAGAAAAGCAAGAATGTATGGGTCAAAAAGGGAGATTTAGTGGGTACTCTTCCAGCAAAAAGATCCTCGGAAAACAAGCGGTATTTTTGACGGGTGGTTGTTCAAGACATATGACGAGCAACAAAGGATTTTTGATGAATTACGAAAGAATGTCAATTGGGCATGTGACTTTTGGAGAGTAGTCGAGAGAAAGGTCAAGTAGTTGGAAAAAGGAACATTGATGGTTCTGGGTATCCAAAATTGAAAAATATTCAGCATGTAGAGAATTTGAGAAGGCAAATCATCTAAGTATAAGTCAATTATGTGATCGAAAGTCGTTGGTAAAATTACTCGTGGACGGATGTGTGGTCTATGATGAAAATTTACGGTCACTTTGTGTTTAAGCTGGTTCGAATCTTCAGACAAATGCTCATTTTGCTAGGCGGAAAGTGCGTCATAACACATCTCGCAACATCGTACGATATTTGGCATGAAGCTTGGACATGCGTCCAGAAACTTCTGTCGAAGATTACGAGATGAAAAGTCTGTTAAGGGAGTGCCCAAAGCTTACAAAAGAGAAGATGGTGTGTCGACGGACCTTGTCAACTGGGAAAATAAAGTCGTGCTTCTCACAAAGTTGTGCAAGACATTGGTACAACAAGAGTGCTAGAACTTTTGCACATGGATCTTATTGGACCCACAAGCAGAAAGCTTGTCGGGAGTAAAGATCTGTATTTGTGTGTGTTGATGACTATTCTAGGTACACTTGGGTGGACTTCTTTGAAGGAGAAATCGAGAAACTTTTGAGAGCCTTCTAAGAGTATGCAACTCCCAAAATGAAAAGAGTGTCAAATAGGAAGATTGACTCGAAATTCGGATGACCATGGAGGGAGTTTAAAATGCTCAATTTTACAATTTAGCGATAAACATGGGGATCGTCATGAATTCTCGAGCTCCAGCTCTCAACAAAATGGGTGGTTGAAAGGAAGAATCACACTCTCCAGAGTGGCTCTGGAGTTATGTGTGAATTCAAAGCTCTCTACGGGAATTTTAGGCGGGAAGCAATCAATACGACATGCTACATCATCAATAGAGTATACGTTAAGCCCTTTCAACCAACATGACACCATATGAAATTTGGAAGGTAAAAAGCAAATCTCAAATACTTTTCATCTTTGGAAGCAAATGTTACATTAGAATGATAGAATCGAGGCGGAAAGTTTGACAAAGAAAAGTGATGAAGGATTATTCATGGAGTATTCTACTACTAGTAGAGCATGTCGGAGTGTTCAGTGCGAGCCCAAAAAGATGATGGGGACCATTAATGTTGTTGTTGGTGGAATTTCTCGATAAGTGCTGGAGACTCAGGGTCCATCAAGTGAGCGCAAACAAGTTTATCTCTCAGGGTGCGAATCCTGCCGGATAAAGGAGTTTGTAGGAGGAACAGATGTTTGCGACACGGCTTGCGGTGCAACACCAAGCTGCAACTTAGCAGAGACAACTGGCGAGGTTTTCGGGCAGAGACGGCCGGGTTGCATAGCGATGTCGCAGCTGAAAGTTACCTGACTTGAGGATGAAGTCGTTCCGAGGCGGATAAAGGAGGAAAATGGCGATGAAAGAAGATAATGAGGCAGTGACAACTTGAACCATCCTCGAGAATAAAGAAGAATCATCCTATTGAGAGATGTGATTTGGCAATGTGTTGAAGGAAGAAGAACGAGGCACTCAAAGGATAGATTATCGGTATCGCTACATGTTACATCTCAGTTGGATGTAAAATATTAAAGAAGCTTTAGTTGATGAGATGCTTGGTTGGTACAATGCAGAAAAGAAATTGAATCGATTTGTTAAAATGATGTGTGGACATTTGTAAAGATCAAAATAGATGGATGTAAATATTATTGGAACCAGAGATTGGATCTTCAAAAACAAGGCGGTGATGACAAAGGCAACGTACAAGAAATAAAGCAAGACTAGTAGCTCAAGGATATACTCGAGTTGAAAGGATTGACTTTGATACGACATTTGCCTGCAGTTGCACGTTTGGAGTCCATCAGTTATTGGTGGCGATGGCATGTTGTATGTTTCAAGCTACATCAAATGGATATAAAAGTTGCTTTTTCTAAATGGAGTTCTAGAAAGTGAAGAAGTGTGGAGCAGCACAGAAATGGTTTGAAAGATCCTCACCATCGGATCATGTGTTCAAAGTGAAAAAGGCTCTCTGTGGCTTGAAGCAAGCTCCTCGGGCTTGGTATGAAGAGCTTACAAAGATTCTTACTTGAGAAGGGAGCTGCAAAGAGGGAGGCAGGACAAGACTTTGTTCATGAAAGAAGTCTAAAGCCGGATCGAGCTGGCACAAATCTATGTTGATGATATCATGTTTGGTTGCACATCTACAAGGCAAGTGGATGAGTTTTAATTTCATCTAATGCAAGAAAAGGTTTGAGATGAGCATGGTGGGTGAACTAGAAAACTTCTTCTTGGGGTTTCCAAATCAAAGCAGTAGAAAGAAGTTTGTATTTCCTCAAACGCAGTATGCAAAATCGCGGTGAAAAGATTTGGCTTGGAAGAGCTGAACACACATGAGAACACCATGAGTATGTGAATCGAGAGTTGACAAAAGATGAGCACATGGAAAGATGTAGAGCCCAGAATCTCTGTGAGGAAACATGATTGGAGGCTTGCTACTGTCTCATAGCCTCATGCTTGCCGGACATCTCTTTTGCGGTGTTGGAGTTTGTACGCAAGATATCAAGCAACTTCAAAGGAGTCTCTGCATTTGAAAGTTGTTGCTGGCTTATTGTCATCGAATATGCACATGAATGCTACTGCTGGAGATATTTAAATTTGGTATTCAAAAGACTCCAACTCACATCTTGCGGGGTTATGGTAGTGATCACGATTGGGCGGGAAACATTGATGATAGAAAAAGCACCTCGGGAGAATGTTTCTGTCTTGGTAACAACTTGAGATCACATGTGGTATGTGCAGAAGCAAAGTTGCATTTCACTCCTTTGCGTAGACCATGCGAATACACCGGCGAAGTTGTTGTACCACAATTGTCGTGGATGAAACAAATGCTTGAGGACTATGGCTTACAACAAGAACTGACTATTGACTATATTTTGTGACAACAAAAGTGCAATTGATATCTCTCAAGAATCGAGTCCAACATTCTCGCACCAAACATATTGATCTTATGACACCACTTTATCTCGAGATTTGGTAGAGAGAACAAAAGCGGTTGTTATTGATTATGTTACTTGACGAGAAAAGCAATTGGTGGACATCTTTACCAAAACCCTTGTGCTAGATTCGAAGGAGTTGAAGTGAGTGGCCTTTACCGCCAACTTCCAAATACGTATTGGGAGCGCAAAGCGACCTACATCGCTCTACAGTTTATGCGCTATGGTTTGCGGCGAAGAAGAAGGAGGTTAGAAGGCGAGGAGGGCGATGACCGAGGATTTCGACAGATATGAGGAGTTGTGAAGAAGTTGTAACAAGAGTGCAGACAACTGGTGAGACTTTGGCATCTATTCGATCACAAAGGGGAGAAGTTGGCTATTTGCACGAGTTCCAAACCCGACTAGTTGTACTTTGTTTCTGTGCTCATTCTGCACATCACCAGTTGGCCAGCAATCATATATTTTGTAAGCTTGACTAGATGATTTTTCTTTTTAGTTTGTAAAGTCTATGTCCCAATGAGTTGTCAATGGTAGTTGTAGCATGAGGTCTGGTGCAGTAGCGCTATGCCAAATTATGCCAAAGGTGGAGATTGTTAGTGCAAACCACACTATTATTGGCACGATTTTCACACATGAGTCAAAATGACGTGGAAACTCTATATGATGGCAAAAACTGATGACATGGAGATTATGAAGACTAAATTTGGCAAGTTTCGTGAAGACGACAGGGTCGCATTGCGAGGGACTGCTGAGGAGGCGAGGTAGGTTGGTTGTCGGCCGATCGGGAGATTTGGGTCGCATCGACCGGACTAAGCATGACCGAAAGGTTGACGGGTCTTGAGGTCATCCTAGCAACG
>NW_024087834.1:0-53397 GCF_009730915.1 Dioscorea cayenensis subsp. rotundata
AAAGTTACGTATTGCTCATGGTACAATAGGAATACGTAAGTGAGTATACAATTCATGAGGTTTTAACAAGATCAGCTTTGTATAACATCTGCATCGCTAGACATACGCTCAACGCCATGCCTCATATTTGGCCAAATAAAGGTAGATCACATTTTGTCTTCTGGCACAAGGGTCACATCGTGACAATCTCTATGCTTCGAAGAGTAATGTTTAACAGAGCAATAAACTCGGTGACACACAATTTGTTAGTTCTAAAACAAGAAACCATCTTGCAAGTGAAATTTTTCCCAACCTTTTCCTTTACTACATTTAGAGTATGGTTCAGCAAAGTATGAATCTTTAGTATATAACTCTTTAATGCTCTCTAAACCCAAAATTTTAGCATATAGTTGGGACATTAGAGCATGGCGCCTAGACAACGTGCTGTCACCACAAGGTTATCCTTCCCTTTCTTTGTACTTGACAACAAAGTGAAAAGACTCAATGAATTCCATTTTGCATGTCTATGTTTAGCTCAACTGACCCTTAATATGCTTCAATGATTCATGGTCTCAATGTATCACAAATTCTTAGCCCATAATGTGCGCTAAGTTTCCAAAGCCTTCATGGACACAACTCTTATCATAAATGTATTAATTTAGAGTCGGACCACTTAACTTCTTACTAAAATAAGCAATGGCCTACCTTTCATAAGCACTTCGCCAATACCTACACCACTTGAATCACATTCTACTACAAAGTCTTACTAAAGTCGAGTGTTAGTAGGTGTGGATGCCAATTTGAATTAATTTTGAAATGCCTTTTTCAGTTATCCCCCATTTGAAATTTGAACTTATTTCTTTATCAATTCATTGATTGGGCGGCAATGGTGCGTAAACTTTCACGAACCAATGGTAAAAGCCCACAAGTCTTAGAAAGCTTCTCACTTGGCTTTCACATTTTGGGGCGTTGCCCACTCAATGCACTACACTTTGATCTTGTCTTCATCTACCTTAACACCCGAGAGTTGAGGAAAAAATTCTATCAAATGAAGAAGCTGCTTTTTATTGTTTAATCGTTTGAGAAAGGATGAGTTCAATATTATTTTTTTTATTACCTCCAAATTTGAAATTTGTGATGACCGACTATGTTATTATTGAGAGGATTAATATTAGAAAATTCAATTGAAATATTTTCGTCTTTTCAAATGCTTGAAGTAAGTTAGGACGTCTATAAACACTATTTCCGATGCTATGAAATAACTGGACGCTGCTAATGGTTTACTCTTGTGAATTATGGACATCGGGTACTTTCTATTTCATCGTACTTTATGGGTTTGGTTTGTCTTATGTTGGTTGGATGTGATAGGTAAATTACCCATATTTATTTCAGTAACTTGTGCTAGTGTTGCTCATACATATTTTTTTGAATTTTGTGAAAGACTTTTAAGGACAACATTTTTTCAGCCATATCACACATATCCAGTTTAAACTTCTTAGGAACTCATTTTAAATATTTGATGTATCATGTAAAATGGCAAGGGATTGAAAATGAATATGTACAAAACAAAAATTAATGGTATTATTTGCCCAAAATTAAATGAAGAGCATTAACCAAGAAGAACATTACGCGATTTTTTCCTTTGTCAATATTGAGATACTATTTCTATTTGTATTTTGTTGTTAAACTTTTAGATCAGATTATATTTTCTAAGTTTTATTTTATCCGTAGTTTGAATTTCTAACATAAGCATGCTTTTGTGGATTGGTGATGAAACACAAGTAATGTCAATATCAAGCAAATACAAAATTCTTTAATTCAAGAAATGTCAAAGATTGAAGCTTGCATTTATATTGTTTGGACCGTGATTATTTCTTAGATTTGTTCCCCGACTTGTTCTGCTTTGTTAGACCCAGAAGTTTGTTGTTTACCTTTGTTCAGATTGGTGAAAGTGTTTAATATGCAAACTTGTAGCTATCATTCTTCCTTAGGAAGTCCGTTGCTTACCTTCAGTTCAAATGCGCTATGGTCTTGATGGTGAGAAGGCTATGATTTCGCAAACCAAAATTTCCAAAGAGAACAGCTAGTTGATGAGGCGCGATGAAGCCTCATGGATGGCACCCTTGTAAGGCGCTATTCATTTATGTGATTACGAAGCCTGTGATGATCTCAAAACCGTATTCCTCCAAAACACAAACACCAATTCACTCTTCCTCCCCAACAAAACCCCTGAGAAACTTCTCAAGGTTGGTCACTTTCCGTAAATGAGTCTAAGGGAAAATATTGGATGAAAATGGATAACTCAATTTTGCCCTCTAGACAAATTCACCAGAACTCGTCGATGGAGATTCCATCCTGAAAATTACAATGTTAGCATTTGATATAGGCTTTTAATAGGTTCTTTTTAATCTTGCACATTATACTTCTTGAGAATAATGAATTTCTTTGTCGAGAACAATGTATGAAAAACTTTATACATGATAGTGAATGATTTTACATATCAAATGGTGTTGAACTCACCGGGTTAACATGCATGTTTTCGTAAAGCAGCTGTACTGTTGTTAGTATTTGTCTAAACCAAAGCATTCAAAGAAACATAATAGTTCATGGTTTATTAATCAGCTTTAAGTGAGTAGTCAGATGTACTTAGAGAATCAGAGTCATGGAAGTTGAATGCAAATATGATTATTATTATTATTATTTTGGAAGTTAATTAATGGCTTATTATTATTATTATTAATGCAGAAAATGATCCATTCTATTGAAAATGGAAATTATATCAAATATAAATATTATATTAAAGGAAAATTATTTATTAGTTCTTGTAACTTTTCAAATATCCCTAACACTCTCTCTCCGATCACTTTCAATTTCAAGACTCCCTCCATTTTCGCCTACTTTATCTTTCAATCTCTCAATGTCAGCTTATTTTATTTATCCATCCCTTATAAAATGTGTACTTTTGTTTATTAATTAAATTTTATTTAACATTGTGTATTTACGCGTAACCGTCTACATACAAATTTTCATTTAAAAATATAACGCTCTTTGTTTAATATTTGTTGTTAATACTTTAATATCCTACTGTTGTTTATTATAATTCAGCTGTAAAATTGGTTGAGGGTATTTCTCGACAAAAGTGCTCAAAAATAAACTATCTAATGTTGCCGTAAAAGGAAGGACTTTTTGAGCATTTCTCGATCAAAAAGTGCGTAGATGTACTATCATTCTTGTAGTATGCCAACAAGTCTCTTTGCTCCAAGAACGTATGAAAACAAAAAGTCCATAAGAAAGGTCATGCGTCACTTAACGTCAATTGCATAAGGTAATGTTATAAAGTGTGTGTAAGTGAAACTCAGGAACCACGAGCTATAGAAGTTGTGTATAAATGTCTTGGAAATGAACAACCTAGTTCAAGCATAGTGATCATACATTTGTAATGCATTTGACGCCCCATGGCTAGCAGGCATCCTTTCAAGATATCCATCACAAAGCGATGAAAGTCAACGCTTCTACTATTCTGAACTATTTATCCACTAATAATTAGGGAGCGTGTTTCAACTAAGGCACGTATGAGAAAAGACAAGGGAGAAAAAGTAGATGCTATCGACTAGGGATGTCTATAGGAAATTGAAATGTGAAAAAGGTTGTAAGAATGGTTCACTTTTCCACACTAAGGATTTTTTTTGTCCATGAAGAAAATGTTAGGATACACTCTAATTCTTTAAATTTCTTGGTGCATTCCAGGTAGTCTTCATACGTAAGAAGATAAAGATACAAAGACAAGATGTACTAAAATTCAACAAACAACAAGAAGAAAAAGCAAGAAAATTGGTGATCATTCACCAATCAATATGAATTAATCTCAACCAAGGTCGATATCGATAAAAAGGATTATTCTCCAAGAACCATAGAGATGACTTTCCATGCTGCTGAAATCGGTCAAAGAAGTGCCGCTGTCCTCAACGTCACTCAAAACAAATTGAAATGATTATGTATTAACTCCAACAAACTTCCCACTTTTAAATAATTTACATGCTCAAAAATAAATGCAAGCCATGAAGACTAAGAAGACTAGAACATTCATGCGCATGAACACGCCTGGTAAGGAAACATAATCAACCATAGTCGATTTAACAATATGGTTGATGTTTCACAATGAATTATTTATACGTAATCATCTACACATGCTAAGAAGCAAAGATCCACCTGGCTATAGTAGAACTGGCCGTAAGCAAAAGTAGCTTGCATTGTAAAAACACTCGCATCTCAAAACATATGTCATCCAATTAACATAAAATAGAGAATGGAATTTAGGATGATGAAGACCACCAATGGAAGTCTTCGAGAGCCTCAAAACAACAACCAAGAAATGACTCTACATAGCACAAAGTTTGGCAAATATTACACTGGCAGGTGACATAAAAGGATCAAACCATCAACTTCGCCAACTTCACCACAAGCTTGTCCATTTGATAAAAATTAGGGTTTCAAGAACATGAAAACTGCAAATATAGGGTTTGCACCCTAACACAAATTATCTCTCTTGCCATCAAGTGGGAGAAAACTCACTTATCATCCCCCTTCCCGAGCTCGATTCAACATAAAAATTAGCAAAAATCAATCTCGATTGACCTAAAACCTATAAATCCTGGCCATATAAAATGTCATAACAATCGAACCCACCAATGGCCACTCTAATTTCCCCCGCAAATCCTCCCTCAACTACAACCAAAAACCTAAATCCAATCAACATGATAACAAATACAATAAATCAAGAATTATGGATTTAATGGGATTAGAAGATCGCAGCTCAAGACATGCCCATGCGAGCCCGTTCGTGGCCGCTCTCGCAGCATCCATGGATTCGAGCAATGAGAGATCGAAGAGACTGTGAGCAGAGAGAAGAGTCGGAATTGGGTTCAAGATCTAAAGTAAAATTTGTGATATTTTTGTGAAGAAGAGAAAAAGCAAAACCAGAAATGGCCTCCTGCGGGATGATTTCTTGACAGTGGTCCCTTTGTGATATCCCTCGGCGCAAGGGTTTGTCAAGTAATAATCCCTGCCGAGCGGGTATCGAATCCATCTGGGAATATGGAATAAAAACACTTAATCCGATTCTTAGCTATGTGAAAGATCGAGTACTGATAAGTGTGAAAATGATTCAATTCTCAAAAAGTAAAAACAACAAGTAAGAGAGCACGAGAAAAGGAGGAGGTAAGGCAATCGATAAAGATGGGGTACTTGGATAATGCTCCGCCTAAGATAATTGTTTCAAGTGCAAGAACCACCTGTTATGCTTCCTAATCGATGCAATGGTGAGTCGTGGAAATCCTTAATTACATAGTCCCAAATCTAAGGTCAACTATACCTAACTCTATACATGTCCCGGAGGAGAGATTAGATAACCTCTCAACCTCGCACTCGAATAGAGTTGCAAAGAGCTCTAGGGATTCCAAGTGATAAATCTCTTCCTAATTATAGACCTAACCCTTTGGTCCAGGTGGAAGGTCCCTAACTACAATTAAGCCCTAGATACTAAGATTACCTCAACGCTTCACTCCGTTGCACGCGCAACTAAGCCCTAGCGGAGGGTCATCCCTTAGACCATTCACTCTATTATGGCCACAAAGAACTCGAGGAACGGAGGTAGAATCTATCACGTCGGAGGGGAAAGAGGACGCTCCTGTACCTCTCGACTCACCCTCTCAACCTTCTCCAACCTAGCTTTGTCTAACGCTCGGGGTGTGTCACTCACTCACTAGGTTACCAACAAGAACTCTCAACCTTAGTGTCACTCTAGGGGAAATGTTCATACAATCAAGCATTCAAGGTTGAAACTCACAATAAACATCAATTAATTGAAAGCATAATAAAGAGATTCAATGCAACAAATACATCCTAGGGTTCACAAATACCCAAGTACCCACTAGGGGTTTAGCTCTCCATGGAGTTAAGTACAATCAAAGAAATAGAATGTAAAAGCAATGAATCCATAAAGAAACCCCCTCGATGGTCGTGTCGATGGTCTTGTAGAAAGTCCTCTACTCGTCGTCGAAGGATTCCCTCGTTCGCTATACGATACGCCTCGACGGAAGCTCCCCTACCAACCTTCTTCCTAAGGAATGACGATGTCAGAGCCGTAGAACCTCTCCAAAACCTTAGCCAATACCCCTCAAAAGCCTAGCCGAAGCCCTCTCTCAAGTTGGGGAAAAGATGGAGAAAAGAATACTAAAATTGGGGCTGAATCGGCTTTAAATAGGGCTGGAATCGGGTGAGTACATGGGCCTTTGGATTTTTCACACGCCCATGTGGAATTTCAACACGGGCGTGGATAATTTCCACACGGCCGTGTGGATCCTCTGAATTCCTGTTTTCTCGGCCGACTGTGAACAGTGATGCTACAATACTCTGCTACAATATCCGGCCTGAATAGCTTCCCGAATCCATACTTTCATCGGGGTAATGCAAACAGGCACACGTTCACGTCATGGATCACTTGCTTTTTCAATGATAGACAAGTTGGTGGAGCTCTTGTTCTATGTGCATAAGTCGGAATGCTCGAGTGTGACTGCCCTTGTGCCCTTCCAAATGGATGTGCCAACTAGAATACGAGGAGGTTGGCACACACTCTACCATCTCACACCCGACCTATCTCTTCACGTTTGAACCTTAGCAAGATTTCCTCCTAAATCGGTGCATTACAATCCACATTGGCTTCTTTCCTTCATAGTTGGCCTCACAACCCTACCTACACAAAAGTAACATAAAAACAAACATATTAGTGTAAAAACCCGAGAAAAGTAATGCTCCACATAAGGAATGAACGCTTCACATTCATATCACACAAGCACTTATCAAACTCCCCCACACTTAAGCTTTTGCTTGTCCTCAAGCAAAAATTAGACATTCTGTGCATAGATGAAGGAAATATTGGAAGTGCTTGGCCTTAGGTTCACCAAAGTATATAGAGAAAGCATTCTACAAGTAAGGGAAATTTCAATATTAAATACAAAAAATCAAAGCTCTAGCTAAAAACTTGAATCAAAAAGGACAACAAACCCGAAATCGTGTACGTGTGTGAACTCACTCAAAATAACCCAAGGTATACTCCTCAAAGTTCAAAGTACAAGGGACTTATTTATCTACAAAAGTGACAACAATTTCAAAGATGGTAGTAGCTTCACACATCCTCTAAGGTAGCCCTTTCCAAAGCGGCCGCTAAGGTGGCTTTCACACTTTGGAGGTGGTAGCTCTTTCTACCGGAGTGGTAGTTTTCACTCATTCTATGAGATAGCTCTTTCCCTCATTAGGGCATAGCTAGTATCCGACTTATGAGAGTAGCTTCATACTTCATAGGTGGTAGCTCTTTCCACCCAACAAGCACAAATAAACAATAAAACTATTTTGTTCCTTCTTTTCATTTTTCATTTTTCATTTTTCATTTTTCATTTTTTTTTGTTTTTGTTTTTTTTTTCAGAATTTAACACAAGAAATAACTATAACTAGTCCCTTTAACATCGAACATGAGTTTCCAATATAGTTTAAAGAGTGAGTAGTGTACTGACTGTAGTTCGGGTAAAAATTCCTAGAAATTCAGGCAAGAACTAGAGCATGAAAACATTCAATGTTAAAAATTCTCCTAAACTCAAGAATACAATCATTGTAACTAAGGTGAACCGCCATTGGCTATGTGAGCATGTATATCAATCAAGAACAATAAAAAAAAATGTGTGCACTATGAAACTCCCCCCCCACACTTAAGTTGTACATTGTCCCCAATGTACACATGCAAGCTCACTCAAAATGTATTTCATTCAAAAATAGATGTGGGAGAAATAATCAAAACAATACTCCCCTGACTCCGAGTGTCGCGTTTGATGGAGCTAAGTCCTTGGGATTAATGTTCCGACGGGTTGTGAAGCTCACATGGCCAAGTGCCGAAGCACCTTGGCCGTGCCCATGACTAAGTCTCAATTCCCATGATGACAAGACCATGTGCACGCATACATGAGCGGGTTTAGTGAAGCTTAAGAAAAACAAAATATCTCGAGTATATATAAAAGATAGACAATGAATATAACCCGAGATGCAAAATGAAAATAAACTCAGAAGGAGAATCTTTTCTGAGTGAACAAGTCTAAAATGAAATGCATAAAAGTAAAAGAAATAAAAGTCAGGTATCGGCGTTGTCCTCTGGCTCAATTGCTGCTGCTGCTGGTGGTGCTAAATCGAAGGGTGCTGGCAGAAGTGGTGAGGGAGATGCTGGAGGAGGTGGTGGAGGGACCAGTGGCCTGCCCATCAGTAGCCACTGTATCATGTCGAAACGGTCTAATATCTCAGCGTATTGCACTACCTGGGTAGCTCGGAGCTCCGCTATCTCGGTCCGAATCTCACCCACATAGCTCTCGAGCCTCTCAATACGGTCATAAGCTCGAGGACCCTGTGCTGCGAGGGGTTCGGGAATCTGCCAGGAATCCTCCGCAGTATCTCCTCCGCTCCTAGCGGTCTCTAGGGTAGCTGTAGCAATAATATAGACCCCTGGCCCACATCTTCGTACCAACCCCATCATCCTGATCGTCTCAAATGCAAGAGGGGTAGGCACAAATGTCCTCTCAGCACCACTTAAAGCATCCCCCAAACCCATTCCCAAGATGAGCCTGGTGATGTAAGGGCCATCAAATAATAAACCCACTCTCGAAGACTGACCCTGGTACTTCAGAATATCCGTTAATATGCACCCCAAGTGAATCGGCACATTGCGGGCCATGGAGTATAAAAAGAGAAAATCCTGCCTTGTCAGAGTAGCTGTGTTATCGGCTCGCCCTGACACAGACCTGCTGACAACCGCGTGCAAATACCTGTAGCTCAACCAGGATAGGCTAGTGGACATCGACATCACCGGTTCATACTCCCCATGGCCACACAGAATCCTATACACATGATGTGGAGTCACTGATACTGGAAAATCCGCAGGTAACTGTCCATACTCCACTATACCTATATACGCGACATCGTACAGGCCCATCTGAATCGAAAACTCAGTGACACTCATAGAAAATGGATGTCTAAATACCCGAAACTGTATAGCCTCCGTAGTGTCAAATTCTCCCATGCATCAGATGAAACTCAAAAGACGCTAAAACCTCAAGCGTCAATGCGCGATAAGCTGGCTCACTGATCGTCAGTAGTCTCCTCCAGCTTCCTACTGCTAGCATCTCATCAATCTCATTAGCTAACTCCTCACCCCGCTGAATATTTCTTAGCACTTGCAAATCCACAAAATGAGTCTGACCAAATCAAAGTGCCGAAAGTTTCTCAAATCGAGTCTGATGGTTGGGATTTGAGAAATCCATGTGTATTGGCTCGGGTGGGGTAACTCTGAGATGCTTAACTTCATTCTTCCTCACTCGAGGTGCCATATCTGGAGCACAAAAAGAGGAAAACGATCAAAAGAAGCTCAAAAACAGTATACTGCAGAATTCCACACGGGCTTGTGGAAATCACCCACGCCCGTGTGGACCTGCAGGGCGTGAAAAACCCGTACGGGTGCACAACAATTCTCAAGAATTCAACTTAAAACCTCATTTAGACACTTTCTAAACATGCACCATGCTTTTTGAAATGAAAATTCGTGCTCATGAAGACATTTAATCCACGAAAAATAAGAGTTGGCGAAGAAAAAAGGTTACCGATGAAATAAATGCGAAAACTCTAAAAATCGGCACGATATGCGACAAAAAATCCTCCAAAACAACGGTGATC
This sequence comes from Dioscorea cayenensis subsp. rotundata, assembly GCF_009730915.1. Lineage (NCBI taxonomy): Eukaryota > Viridiplantae > Streptophyta > Magnoliopsida > Dioscoreales > Dioscoreaceae > Dioscorea > Dioscorea cayenensis. Next base: position 9,745 of record NW_024087834.1, read on the forward strand.
TGGTCGAGAAGATGATCAGAAGTAGTTTTCAGGTGACTGGAGATGAGGAAGGAGACGGTTCATAAGGTTTTTAAGGAAAAAAATCGCGTCTCTTGGAATTCTGTGCATTCACATAGCCGTGTGGAAAATACCCATGCCTGTGCGCCTCATTACAAGAGAGCCACAGGGGCGCACACACGCCCCTGCGCGCTCTCGGGAAAACACTCCTTCGACTCTAACTGCTCTCGCACATGCATGCGAAAAATACCCACGCCCGTGTGCCCGACCCATAGGGACAGCCGCACGCCCATGTGGCTTCGCTGAACATCCGAGAAAATTGCCAAGTGTTCTACATGGCCCGTGTGGAAATTTCGCACGAGCGTGGACATTCACATGCCCAACTCACAGGGGCAGCTACACGCCCCTATGTTTTCTCGGGATGGAAGAACTCCTCTGCAGAATTTCGCACAGGCGTGTGGAAATTACCCACGCCCGTGTGTGGTTCACAAGGTCACCCACAGGGGCGAGTCCACGCCCCTGTGTGCTCTCGTGATAATCCGCCCAACTCTGCAGGAATTCACACGCCTGGCAGAATTTACCCACGGGCGTGTGATAGTCGCATGGTCCTTCACAAGGGCACCCGCACGCCCCCGTGCATTCTCTGGATGAGCTCGCAATACACATCCACGGGCGTGCGGAAATTTCACACGCCCGTGTGTCTTCACTGGATGCCTTAGAAAAACCTGCAGACTCTGCAAAAAATTTCTGAACATGTTCACACACTCAGAGCCTGCCTAGTATGCAAGTTTTACCAGTGAAAAACATGGAATAAAGCTCAAACGACATAACTTCGCCAATTCCACATGAAAACACACGATGAATATTCAAAGCCCACAAGAAAATCTCAGCAAAAGCATCTAAAAATCAAGACACCAACACTCCACAATTTATTCATGCAAAACACTACATTATACAACTAAGAAAAACTATAAACACTTGCGTTGCCTCCCAAAAAATACTTGTTTAACGTCACTAAGCTTGACATACCTTGTCTTACCTCACGGGGGTTCATAGATGAAGGTTGCCCTCTTACCCATGACTTGGAAGCATGATGTGCACAATCTAATGTAATTAGAGGGTGTATTATTGCGCTTGGGAACACCTAGCAATGATTCATCCAACTCCTTCCATTCACGGATGTCTCCAACAACCTTGGAGTATTTCCGGTGGCGTCTCCTAGCCCTCTTCATTTTCCGGAGCACCTTCTTCAGGATCCCCGGGGTAGATGGTACTTCTTCCATCGATCCAAGCATCATTACATCTTCATGTGCCTCCTCTTGGTCGAACAAACCTTCATACGGATCTGGATTGAACATTTCCTGCATATATTCATCAACAATCTCATCAGTAGTGTCTAGAAAGTATAAAGTATCATCAAAATCAAGAGAATGCCGCATGGCTTCAGCAAGGCGTTATGTGAGCTTGTCATCTCCAACTCTCAATGTGAGCTCTCCGCCATCCATATCAATCAATGCTTTGGAAGTCCGCAAGAACTGTCTCTCAAGTATCAAAGGTACATCTGCATCCTCATCGACGTCTAGCACTACAAAGTTAACTAGAAAAATGTACTTGTCCACCTTGATAAGCACATCTTCAATGATGCCTCTCGGATGTCACACTGTTCGGTACGCTAGTTGTAAAGTCATTCGAGTAGGCCTAGGCTTGCCCAAGCCTAGCTTTTGAAAGAAGGTGTATGGCATAACGTTGATACTTGCCCCTAAATCCAACAATGCCATTTCCTCACCTAGATTGCTAATATTACACGGAATGATGAAGCTTCCCGGGGCTTTCTTCTTGTTCGGCATGTTCTTTTGTAATACCACTGAGCATGAAGCATCTAAAATCACTGAAGCACTTTCCTCCAACTTCCTTTTGTTAGTCAACAAGTCTTTCAAGAACTTCACATACTTAGGTATTTGGGCCAATACCTCAACAAAAGGAATATTGATGTGGAGCTGCTTGAACAAACTCAGGAACTTCTTGTACTGTTCATCCCCTTGGACATCTTTCAATCTAGAGGGATAGGGGATTCTTGGCTTTAAAGGTGGGTTGCCACTTCTTTCTCTTTGCTCGTCCCCTCTTCTACCTCTATAACCTCGGGTGCATGTTCTTTTGGCTTCTCACTCGAAAGCCTACCTTCAACCTCACGACCACTTCTCAAAGTGATCACCTTTAAATGTTCTCTAGGGTTGGTCTCTATATTGCTCGACAAGCTTCCATGTGGCCTTTCAGAGAGAGATTTCGCAATTTGCCCCACCTGATTTTCAAGGTTATGCAAAGAAGTGGTGTGGTTGCGAAGTGTAGCCTCGACTGATTCAAACCTTGTATTTGCAGATTGCACAAATCTAGCCAAGTGCTTCTCTAAGTCAGTCATTCGGGTTTCTAAACCTGAGACTCTGTTTTCCACCTGAGGGGCTTGTTGTTGTTGTTGTTGGAAACCCGGTGGCCCCATGGCCTTTTGTGGACCCTGATTACTCCATGAGAAAATGGGATAATTCTTCCAACCCGAATTGTAGGTATTGCTATATGGGTATCCTTGAGGTCTCATGCCATTACCTACAAAATCAACATTCTCCACCGAAGAAACATCACTGATAGAGATCGGGCAATCGGAGGGAGCATGTCCTCCACCACACCCGGTGCAATTAGTCACAACCGCCACTCTATTTGAAGTTAGAAGATCTAACTTTTTACTCAAATTTTCCGCTTGAGCCGCCAACGAAGTTACCGCATCTATTTCATGGAGACTGGCCACCTTTTTCTTCTCCCTAGCATTCCATTGGTAGCTGTTTAACCCCATTTCTTCAATTAACTGACGGGCCTCATCGGGGGTCTTGCTACCTAAGGTACCTCCTGCTGCCACATCCAAGAGTTGCCTTGTACTTGGATTCAAACCGTTGTAAAAGGTCTGAACAATCATCCACTCCAAAAATCCGTGTTGCGGGCACTTTCTCAGGAGTTCCTTGAACCTTTCTTATATCTCAAATAGACACTCCAATTCCAACTGAACAAAGGATGAGATCTCATTCCTAAGCTTTGCAGATTTTCCGGGAGGGAAATAACGGACAAGAAAAGCTTCTACCATTTCCTCCCATGTGGTAATCGATGCTCTTAATAATGAGTGCAGCTACTGCTTCGCTCTCCCCTTTAGGAAAAATGGGAAGGCTCTTAACTTGATGGCATCATCCCTTACTCCATTTATCTTCAGTATATCACACACCTCGAGAAAACTCTCTATATGACTGTTTGGATCCTCATCCGCCAAACTGTTAAATTGTGTGGATTGCTGCAACATGTGGATGAATGCCGGCTTTAGCTCAAAGTTCTGAGCTGTGATCGGGGGACGCACAATGCTCGATTGTGTTCCCAACACTGAAGGTCTGGCATAATCAGATAATGTCCGCTGTTGCTCGTTCTAATTTGCCATGTTTTCAGATCCTTCCACTTCTAAATCAACTAAATTAGACTGTTCTTGCACATGCTCTTTCCCTTTTCTTCTAAGTGTACGTTCAAGCTCAGGATTTCCTTCAACCAATATTGAGGGATTCCCTCGGGTCATAACCTGGAGCTGCACCCAAAAAAAAAGAAAAAGAAATCAGAACGATGATAGAATAAGAAGATAGGAAATAGAATGTATGGTGAAATTGCTAAGAAAACAAAGTGCAAAGTATCTCTAAACGCCTATTCCCCGGCAACGGCGCCAAAAACTTGACAAGGTCCCTTTGCGTATATCCCGCAAGTGTACGGGTTTGTCGAAGTAATAATCCCGGATGAGTGTGTACCGAATCCACAGGGAATAGTGAATAAAAACACTTAATCCGATTCTTAGCTATGTGAAAGATCAGTAGTGATAAGTGTGAAAATGATTCAATTCTCAAAAGTAAAAACAACAAGTAAGAGAGAACGAGAAAAGGAGGAGGTAAGGCAATCGATAAAGATGGGGTACTCGGATAATGCTCCTATTAAGATAATTGTTTCAAGTGCAAGAACCCCCTATTATGCTTCCTAATCGATGCAATGGTGAGTCGTGGAAATCCTTAATTACATAGTCTAAAATCTAAGGTCAACTATGCCTAACTCTATACATGTCCCGGAGGAGAGATTAGATAACCTCTCAACCACGTACTCGAATAGAGTTGCAAAGAGCTCTATGGATTCCAAGTGATAAATCTCTTCCTAATTATAGACCTAACCCTTTGGTCCACGAAAATGGTCGACTCCATAAGGTCTATGAATGTTGATTTACCCTTAACATTTAGTGTTACCCTTTAAAACATTTCATAATTGTTTAATTATTATTGTCTGACTTTAAATATTATTTTTATCCTTTAAATATTTATCATACTGTTTAAAACAGTTTACCAATTATTTAACCATCACTGTCCTTGTTTAACCTTGTTTGCCAGGTTCAAGTTGATGCGCATGTTATGTAACTGCCGTGAGCAAGCAAACAAATGGGAGACCTACTTATGCCCACACATACATTCGAAGGTAGAGATAATTGTGAAGGATAGCCAAAATCTTCATGTTGGTCGTAGTGTCGATGATCGTTACGAAGTGATTGACCAGTGCAGCAACTCTGTAGATCTTGCCATCAGAACTTGTTCATGTCGAAGGTGGCAAGTTTATGGTATCCCTTGCAAACACGCTTGCGCTGCAATAATGCAGACAGACACCAACGTTCATCAATTTATTAGCCGCTACTTCACCGTCAACAATTACAAACTGACGTATAAGGAAGCTATATTCCTGATACCCGACAATAACAAGCCTTCAGACGGAAATCGTGAGCTTCGTTTGTGACCGCCTGTGACGAGAAGGCAGCCTAGGCGACCTAGACGAAAGAGGATCGAGTTGCAAGCGTTTGATATCCGTGAGTTACATTGCAGCCGCTGCCATGGATCCAGTCACAATGGTAGATCTTGTAATGAAACTGTGGCCGACTAGGCATTGTAAATAAGCTGATTTCTAAAGAGAAACAATCTGTATTGAGTGGTAAGTTTTCATATTTAAACAGATAAACTCTTATTCTTTACAATGAATGCATTCATTTAAAAGAAGACAGTGTTATTTTAAACAAAGAAATTGTAATTTTAAACATTTCACACTGATATTTAAATGATAGCCGGTAAATTTAAACAATGAAACTGAAAGGTAAACAATGACACTGTAAGTTAAACAATGAAATGAAACTGAATTGAATTTAACCTGCTTTACAATTGAAAACAAGCAAAATTTACATTGAGATATACAAGTCATGTTCTTCAAAAACAAAAACAATGAATTGTATTAGTCTTGGTTTACATTTGAAATCAAACCAAAAACTAGGAATTCTATCAATCCGCTTGCGACAACCACTCTTTTTCGTGGACGCTGGCTGCCCTCCCCTCCTTAAGTATGCGGGAAACATACTTTAATCTCAAGTAAGGGACGTCTGTCTGCGATAGCCGTAGCTTCTCATCGGCGAGTAATTGCTCGATAAACCACATGACATAGACGGCGCAATCGACGCTTCCTTATTTTTATCATGGGGTTTCCATGTCGTGAACTAGTGGGTACTTTGAGGTCATCGACTCACTGAACTACATATCAACACAAATGTCGAATAGATTCCGCTATCGAGATATACAAGTTGAGATTAGAATACCGATTAAATACCAAACACTATTAATCGGACATAATTTATTAAAGAACTTACCGTGTCCAATGCGTCTTTATCGTACGCCGCACATGAAGAATAATGCATGTATTCTTGTTTTATCATTGTCAAGGATGACGACATGGAAATTGCCATTCATGATTATTGGGAGGATGACAATTTGAACTTCATGCAAGTTGCGCATGGCATCTCCGATCATAGCCATAGTGGTTTCATGTGCGTCATCCTGCTTTTGACATAAATAGTGCTAGCGGTCATGTGATAGAAGCACGCTTCTTGTAAGGATATGGCACTTTGCTCAGCGACTTTTGTATTATGCATACGAAAGCGTCCATCACATCATCTATGACCATCTCCTTCCTCTCAAGTAGAGTGTATAGTTTGTCCGTGTGGTGCTGACAGCATCATTCTTCCACACGACAGTGTTGAGGTTAAACGATAACATATATAATTAGACCATATTGTAACTATTTAAATGATATAGACAACTTTCAAAAGATATTATAATTATTTAAACGTTAAATAGATAAATTAAATGATAATATGTAAACATTTAAATACTATCATAAAAACTTTAAACTTACCTGTCCATAGGGCAGTTGAGGAAGATCCTCATCAACTCCTGCTCATATTTCTGAACACGCGATTGGCCAACCCATTTTTTCTTCTTCGGAACAAAGACTTTTCGAGCCATCTCGTCCCATTTTTGATTGGCCCTGATCATATCTCTCATTGCTCGGTCGGGGTCTTCATGCGGCACTGTTGTTCAGCCTTGACGGTGTTCAGTACCAGCAGCATCTTCCTTTGATGCGGGGATGACGACAACATCAACCGCAGACATATCCTTACATGGTTGTTGTTGTTGTGGGGTTGTGTCTGGCTTCGATGCGGGGATAACAGCATTAATCGCAGACATATCCTTACATGTTTCTTCTTGTTGTGGGATTGTGTCTTGCTTCGATGCGGTACTGTCGGCCACAGCCATGGCACGGCAACAGATTCAACGATCTTCTCAACCGTGGCCACGGCAACAGCATCAATGGGAGACACACCCTTAGCTTGTTCTTGTTCTTCAGCGATTGTGTCCATCTTTGATGCCGCACTCTCGGCCGCCGGTTCGACCGAGTCGGGGATTTTGTTAACAAGAGAGTAAACGATCTTCTCAACCGCGGCAATGGCAACACCATCTAGGGCAGAAAATGAAGAAAACAAGGCCTCACAGTACTCTAGCCGATTACCGTAGCGTATTTATTGCTTCCCCGCAAGTATATGGGATAGCCAAGTAATACCTCCTGTAAAGACACGAGGATCATATTCCACAGGGCTAAGGATCTCCTATTACTCCTTCTTGACCTATTATCTAGCCTAAAATCTTAAGTGACGGAATTTACTCTACTAGATTGCGATTAAAAGTAAATACAAGATTACCAACAAATTAGAGAGAACAAGCAATGAGCAAGCAAGATTAACAATGAAATTGACACGTCTAAATATGCATGTAAACCGCAAGTACAAGGGTGTCGAAGTAATAATTACCCCAGTGAGTGGGTAGTCGAATCTACTGGGAACTGATGTATTAGTATTAACCACTTCTTAATTATCTAATCAGATTCAATAAATATGGTGGAATGAACTGATTGCAAGAATTAATTAACAAACAAGTGAATGGACAAGAAAAGGAGTAGAGGAGTTCTCAATCACTAAAGATGAGGTACTCAGGCGATGCTCCCCCTAGGATCTCTCATGAGGCTCAAAGTTCACGAAATGCTCCTAAACCAGGTATATTGAGTCGAGGTAATACAAGAACAACCAGTCCTTGCCTCCAAGCAATCGATACTAGTCCCCTACAAGGTCTTAATGGACAAATCACACAATCTTAATACCTCACACCCCATATGACCGCACTAAATTTTAGGTAAACCTAAGAGTGAGACCAATTCCTAAATGTAGATCCAACCCTATTTCCCAGCGAAGGATCAATAATCCCCTACAAGGCTCCGGCGGAAAAAATTGAGCAATCTCACGCCTCACACCAAATATGGTTACAACGAGAAAAGGGAATATGGCGATAGGAAACACTCAATCAGAGAGAAAAGGGGACACTACACTACCTCATGGCTCACCCTGTCAACCCTCTTTAACCTTGAAGTTCTAACTCTAATGGAGATGTCTCATATCAAAGTAATAGATCAAGCAATGTAAATTAATCACAAAGATCAGCAACACATGCAAGCAATGAAATAACAAGGTTAAAACTCAAATCTACTCGGATTAACTAGGAACATAGAGCAAATCAATACAAAATCCTAGATCCTACGGTTCACATGCCCAAATACCTACTAAGGTTTAGCCCAAGATGGGCGTAGTTACAAAACAATGATGAATACAATGAAAAGTAATACATCCCATAGATAAAAACCCCCTCGAATTCGTGCGGATTGGCCTTGATGGGTAGTTCCACATCTTCAAGGTTCCTCTCAGAAGCTAGGTCACCAATGGCTCCCTAAGTGCTACGATGGCGAAGGAACCTATCAAAGTTGTTGAAGAACTCCCCCTAAATTGGCAAAGACCACCTCCTCAAACCCTAGCCAACTTGCCCTCCAAATACACGCTCAAAGCTCCACAAAAAAGTCCCTGAAAAATAGTGCAAATGGCTTATTTATATCTCAAACCCGCAACTATCATGCGTCCTCATGTGCTCGTGTGGATTTTCCACGTGCCCGCGTGGGCTGCAGGAATTTCCACGCCAGTGTGTGAACAGTATTTTTGCTACTGTACTTCTACAGTAATATTGCTGCAATACTTTGCTACGTCGTTTTCCCTACATCGCGGTCGAAATATTCTTCGACCGAGGCCACATAATCAGGCACATGATCACGTGGTAGGCTAGAAGACTTTTCTTCATCGACATGCCTTGAGAGGTCTTGTATTCTTCACAAAGAGGAGGAACATGAGGATGTGACTGTCTTTGTGCTCTTCCACTAGTGAATTAACTTGAATTTGATTGGAAGTTGGCACACATTCCCACGTTTGTGAACTCCTTTTATGTCTTAGTCATTGAATTACACAAAAGCTCTCAACATCGTGCCTTTCTAGCCTATCTTTGCTCCCTTATACCTCTTTATGGCATCTACAACCTAATTGCACAAAAGAACAACCAATACACGAAATGAGACATAAACCATATATAAAATGATGCTGAATGTATGTAAAACACATATAAAAACATGCTTACTCAAGCACTTATCAGAAATACAAAGGCCTATGGATGTGGATCCCTTTTAGGGGTCATCATGATACAAGGATGAAGAACAAAAGATGCAAGGGTAATTTGCACAACCCTAATTTCTAGATTATACCCCAATTTCTCAGTGATTGAGCCCTAATCCCATAAGAATGTTGATAGGAATTTCTTCCAAATCCACATTCCTATGATTCCGTTAAGTACAAGAAAATCTCAAAATAGGGATAAACTCATCCTAAGTTGGGGGCTGTGGGTTTCCTTCCTTCAAATGGTTGTCGATCTCCCCCTTGAATGATGATATCTTCTTGCCTTGAGAGCCTTTGACCTTGCCCTTCAATGATCTCCTTGTTTCCTTCCCCTTCTTCTTCCTATCAAGGTCACTCAAGGTCTCCCAAAAACCCTCTCCAAAAATCTGTTCAAAGTCACCCAATTCAGCCCTAGAAATCTGTATTTATACACTCCAAAGCATACGGGTGGTATGGGGACCGTATGGTGGCTGTATAGGGCTCAAAACTCCAATTTTCGCTTCATATGGCGGTGCATACGGGCTGTATATGGCCTCCATACGGGTTGTATGGGGGCCGCATGAAGTTCTTGGCAAGCAGCTTCAAACAATCCCGGTGCTACAGTGATTGCTACAATAACTCTACTACAGTAACTCTAATGCAGTACTTTGATACTGTTTTCTACTTCTTTTCATCCAAATGGTATCATCGTGTTCTCCATGGCTTTCTTGTACCCTACAAAGCAAATAGTACATGATTAAGTGCGAAACAGGCATCAATCCTCAACAAAATACATGCAAAGTATATAAAATACATATAGGAAAATACCAACATTTAGACACTTATCAAATATCCCCACACTTAAGTGTTGCTTGTCCCCAAACAAACAACACATGAAAAACAAAGAAACTAATAAGTGGCTAAATGCATTACCTCTAGCTCAAGCAAGTATAAGAATCTAAAATCAATGGACAATGATAAATAGATGTTGAGTTATAGTCAATAAGCATAATAAAAATAACCTGTCTCACCCCTTATATGTCCTTGCCATGTAAGTGAATCATATATCTCATTTTTCCTGATCTGGTCTAGCCTAAGGACTTCAATTAGTACAGCTCTAGATGCTAATCACTGCACATACAAAAAATACTAAGTCTTAAAATACTAAGTGCTACTTCAATAGCCAAGTAAGATCCTTCTAATTCTATATCTTGAAATTGAATCCTCTTTCATCTTAAAACCTCTGGTAGGTAATAAAAAAGATAACTAGGGTTTGCTTTTATTTTCATTTCATCAATTATATTTTTTTTTAGTCCGACTAATGTAGACTGCACCAAAATCATTTTGAAATCTTTCTGGAGGATTCACATGCTGGTTTGGCACAAGAGCCAACCAACTACTCAATTATGGTTGATAAGTGTTTATGTACTATGAATATTGACAATGCCCCTTGCGTGTGACCCACAAGTGCACAGGTTTATCGAGCAATAAATCCCACGTGAATGGAGTATCATATCCACAGGGAGTATAGAGTAAAAATGCTTAAATTGCTACTTAACCACGTGAAAGTGAACAATGATAGTGTCAATAAAATGTAATGTGAACAAAGATAAAAGAAACAAGAATGAGAGCGCGCAAGTAAGTGAGAGGTAAGGCAATCGACAGAAGTGGGGTACTCGGACAATGCTCCCCCAAGGATTAATGTTTCAAGTGCAAGACCCACTATTATACTTCCTAATCAATGCTCAATGAGTCGTGGAAATCCTTAAGCACACGGTACCAAATCTAAGGTCAACCATGACTAAATCTACACTATGTCTCGGGAGAGAAATTGCTCAGTCTCAACACCTCACACTGTGTGAAGCTGCATGGAACTCTAGGTTGTGCAAGTGATAAACCATCTTCCTATGTATAGACCTAAACCTTTGGTCCAGGCGAATGGCCCGTAGTCACATTTAAGCCCCAGGCACTAGAGTCACTTCAACGCTTCAGTCTGTTACTTGCGTAACTAAGCCCCAGCGGAGTTCATTATCTTGAACTTTACTCTATTGTGACAACAAAGAACTCAAAGAAATAGAGGTGGGATAAATGACACCGGAGGGAAAAGGTGATGCTCCGCTACCTCTTGACTCACCCTCTTAAGCATCTCCAATCAAGCAATGTCTAATGCTCGTAGTGTGTCACTCATCAACAACAATTACCAAGATGGACTCTCAACCCTAGTGTCACTCTAAGGAAGAAATCATTCAACAAGCATTCAAGATTGGAACTCAATTGAAACATGAATTAAGAAAAGCATAATAAAAGATCAATGAAATAATAACATCCTATGCTTTACAAAATCCAAGCACCAACTAGGGGATTTAGCTCTTCGTGAAGCATAATACAATCAACAATGAAATCGAAAGTAAAAACAAGTGTTCCATAAGAAAACCCCCTCGGTAGTAGTGTTTATGGTCTTATGAAATAGCCAAGTCTTCTGTAAAGGTCCCCTTGTCTGGCCTAGGGCACATCTCACCGGATCGGTGCAGACGAAAGCTTCCCCAATAACCTTCTTCCAAGTGGAGCGCGGTGTTGAATCATTAGAACCACTCCAAAGACATGCCAAAAGCCTCTCTAAACCCTAGCCGACGACCTCTCCAAAAATCGGGCTGAATCGCGGCTTAAATACAGCTAGAATAGGGAATCCACACACCCCTGTGGATTTTCACCACGAACTTGTCGAATTTCCACACGCCCATGTGGATTCTCTGGAAATCTTATTTTGGTCCGGCTGTGAACAGTAACTACTACAGTACTTACCACAGTGGTTTGCTACAGTGCTCTGCCAAAACACTCCCAATTCCATGTTTTTCATCAAGGCAACATAAATGGGCACACATTTATGCCGTAGATCGCATATGTCTTCTTCAATCAAAAGCTTCATTGGCCGAGGTCTTGTTATTAATGCACAAGTCAGGATACGCAAATGTGACTGCCTTTGTGCCCCTCCAACTCATTGTAGTGACTTGAATTCATGGAGGTTGGCACACATTCATGTATCTTGGAGTCCCACTTGTGTCTTCGTCTTTGTTCATTCCAAGATTCCACCAAATAATGCTTTTATGATCTACTTTTGGCTTCTTTTCTCAATGCTTGGCTTCACAACCCTACATACGCAAAAGAACAAAAATACACATGTATTAGTGCTTAAACCTGCTAAAAGTAATGCTCAACATAAGGAAAGAACACTTCGCATTCTTATCACACAAGCATTTATCAAAGTCCCCCACACTTAAGCTTTTGCTTGTCCTCTAGCAAAAATAACACATTAAAGCATAAAAGAAGGGAATATTGAAAATGCTCGGTCTTAGGTTCACCAAAGCATGCAAGGAGAGCATTCTACAAGTAAGGGGAATTTCAACATTAAATACGAAAAATCAATGCTCCAACTAAAAACTCGAATAAAAAAAGACAACAAACCCAAAATCGTGTAAGTGTGTGTAAACTTACTCAATTCAACCCAAAGTATACTCCTCAAAGTTCTAATTATAAGGGACTTATTTATCTAGAAAACACAACAAAATAAATAGATGGTAGTAGCTTCACATCCTCTAAGGTAGCCCTTTCCCAAGCGGCCGCTAACGTGGCTTTCACACTTTCGAGGTAGTAGCTCTATCTACCGGGATGGTAGCTTTCACTCATCCCATGAGATAGCTCTTTCTCTCATTAGGGCATAACTAGTATCCGACTTATGAGAGTAGCTTTATACTTCATAGGCGGTAGCTCTTTCCACCCAAAATGCACAACTAAACAATATATCTAATTTTTTCTTCCTTTTCTTGCTCCATTTTGTTTTTAATTTTTTTTAGAAAAAAAACACAAGAAACAAAACTAATTAGTCCCTTAAACATCGAACTTGAGTGTCCAAAAGAGTTTCAAGAGTGAGTAGTGCAAAAAGTATCAATTGGGCAAAAATTCCTAGAAATTCAAGAACAAACTAGAGTATGAAAACATTCAATGTTAAAATTCTCCTAAATTCGAGAATACAATCATTGCAGCGAACGTGAACCGCCAATGGCTATGTGAACATGTATGTCAATGAAAATTTATATAAAGGACAAGTGCAATGTGAACTCCCCCCCCCCACCACTTACGATATACATTGTCCTCAATGTACCATGCAAGCATAATAGAAAATAAATCAATCAAGCATAAATATGGTAGTGGCAATTGAAACAATACTTCCCTGACTGATTATGAAGCACACACGACCCACATTGGCTGTGTCCATGACTAGTTCTCATTTCCCATACTGACAAGAACATCTGCACGCATGCCCAAAGGGGTTCAGTGAAGCTCAATAAAAACAAAAACAACTTGAGTACATATAAAAGATAGAGCATTGAACTATAGCCCGAGACAACAAAATGAAAATAAAAGATAAACTCAGAAGGAGAATCCTTTCTGAGTATACAAGTCTATAATAAAATGCAGAAGGTAAAGAATAAAATGTATAAAATATCTGTGTCGTCTAGTGTAAGCTCGACTGCTGCCACTCGATAGTCGAAAGGTGCAGGTAGATCAGGCGATGGTGAGGCTGGTGGGAGTGAAGGGGTCCTCGGTCTCCTGATGAAAGGCGAGGATGCATCTCGCTCTAATAGCTTCTGTATGTTGTCAAGAAATGCCATCATCCCCGCGTACTGTGCAACCTGTACAGCCCAGACCTCCACGATCTTGGTCCGAAGCTCACCCACAAAGGCAGTCACAATCTAAGTATTCCAGCTTGTGCATGTGTAACAAGATCTCCACCAACACGGTCATTCGCTGAAGAAGCAAAACTATCTACAACGTAAATGCATACCCATTTATGTTACCTCGATGAAAGCATGGTTTTGTAAGTGTTTTGGACAGGTACTGTAGCAGGACAATGTAAAAATTACTGTAGCAGGTACTGTTTACAGCCGGCCGAAGAAAGAGTTGTCCAGAGAAGCCACGGGCGTGTAGAAATTCCACACTGCCCTACGTTACTTCCACACGAGCCGTGTGAAATATTCACAGGGGCGTGTGGATTCCCGATTCTAGCCCTTTAAAAGCTGATTTCAGCCCCGATTTCAGCATTCTTTTCTTTATCTTTTCCCTAACTTGAGAGAGGGTTGTGGCTAGGGTTTTGAGAGGTATTGTCTAGGGATTGGGAGAGGGTCTTTGGCTCTAACAATCCGCTCCATTTACAAGAATGTTAGTAGGAGAGCTTTCGTCAGCACCGATCCGGCGTGGTGTATCCTAAGCCGGACAAAAGGACCTTTGGACGAGTAGTGGACTCTCGACAAGACCATCGTTATGACTATCGAGGGGTTTTCTATGGATTTATTGCTTTTACATTCGATTTCATTGATTGTAATTAGCTCTATGGAGAGCTAAACCCCTAGTGGGTACTTGGATTGTGAACCCTACGATGTATTCATTTCATTGAACCTTGTTATTATGCTTTTATTAATTGATGTTTTTATTGAGTTACAATATCCGAGTAGCCCATCTATATTGATTGCCTTACCACTCCTTTACTTGTGCTCTCTCTTGTCTCTTTTACTATTGTTTGCATTACATCTTGTCACACAAATCACAATTCATATTTCACTTAGTTAAGAAACAATTTAAGTATTTTTACTCCCTACTCCCTGTGGATACGGTACCCACTCACCTGTTATTTTATTACTTCGACAAACCCGTGCCCTTGCAGGACATATGCAAGGGGCGTTGTCAACCGGGCGCTAGAGTGTTTCCTGTGTTGTAAGGGGTGCTTCGGACTCCATCGATGCACGCCAAGGCTCAGGAACCTGTCGTGAATCCTCTGCTACAACCCTTCCACCCTCAGTAGTCTCTGGGTAGCCGTAGCCAGAATGTATGCTCCAGGTCCAACTCTACGCACTAATCCCATAATCCTTATCGTATCAAGTCCAAGAGGGGAGGGAATGACCACCTTTTTGGCACCTCTGATAGCATCCAAAAACCCATCCCCACGATGAGTCTAGTGACGTAGGGGCCAGCGAATAAAACTCCCACTCTCGTAAACTAGATCTGGTGCCTCAAAAAGTTTGCCACTATATACCACAAGTTAATCTGCTCATTCCGGACCATGGAATATAAATAGAGTAAGTCCTGCCAGCTCAAAACAGCTGTGTTGTCACCTCGGCCAGTCATAGACCTATTGAGGACAGAGTGTAAATATCTGTAGCTCAGCCGGGATAACCATGAGGCCCTATACACTCCAGGTTCATAATGCCCTTGTCCACACAAAGCTCGGTATGCTTGCTATGGGATTAGGGTGCTAGGGTAATCCATCGGCAAGCGTCCATACTCCTCTGTATCTATGTATGTCTCATCATACAAGCCCATCTAAACTGAGAACTTAGTGACACTCATGCAAAACTAATGTCCGAATGCTTGGAATTGCATAGCATGAATGGTGTCGAATCTCCCATAGTGCTTATCAAACTCGAAGGATGCCAACACTTCCACCGTCAATGTGCGGATAGTTGGTTCTCGAATCGACAACAATCTCCTCCAGCTTCCCATTCCTAACATCTCATCAATCTCATCGGCTAATTCATCACCCCGCTAGATCTCTCTCAGCAAACTTAAATCCACAAAGCGAGAATGTCCAAGACTGAGTCCCGATAACCTCTCAAATCCAGCCTGATGCTAGGGATTCGAGAATTCAATGTGTGCTAGCTCAGGTGGAGTCTCTCTAGGACGCTTACCCTCTTACTTCTTTGAACGCGGTGCCATATAAGCAATAATTGATGAAGAAACTATCAAAGAAGCTTAAGAAACAGTACTGCAGAATTCCACACGGTCGTGTGGAAATTCCCTACGGCCGTGTGGATCTTCTGGGCGTGAAAATCACATGGCTGTATGTCAATATTCCCAAAATACAACTTAAAACCACATCTAAACTCTTTATAAATGTGCATAAGCCATTATAGAGTAAAAATCGCACCACACTATGACTTTTAATCCAAAAAAACAAAACAAGAAATGGCGAATAAGAGAGGGGGTAAAATGTTTACTGATGAAATGAGTATGTAAACTTCAAAATCGGCATGGAAATTAAATAAAAACCCTCTAACCTAGCAATGCGAGGTCGGACAACTGATGAAGAATGCTCTTCGAGTGATTGAAGGTGTCTTGGAGAAAAATCTCAAAGAGATTTTAAAGAAAAATTCGCGTCTCTTGGAATTCTGCGCATCCACACGAGCGTGTGAAAATTACCCACTATGTGCTGTCATAAGGGTGAACGCAAGCCACTATGTGCTGTCAGGAAACCACCTAATGCCCTCTGGACGCAACCACACGGGCATGCGGTAATTACCCACGCCCATGTGCCCAACCCACAGGGGCAGACCCACAACCCTGTGGCTTCTCTGTTCAACCCTAGAAAACTCTACGTGTTTCACACGCCCGTGCAAAACTTCCCCATGGGCTTCGACATGTACAGGGCAAGCTCATAGGGGCAGTCGTATGCCCCTATGCATTCTCGGGATGAAAGAGAGCTCCTCTGCACAGATACACACGGGCGTGCAGAAATTACCCACGCCTGTGTGTTTATCACAGGGTCATCCATAGGGGCGAGTCCACACCCCTATTTCTTCCCAGGAAAAATCTCTAAGTCACTACGGAAGATACACGCCCATGTGGAAATTACCCACGGGTGTGAAAATCTCACAAAGTTGTTCACAGGGGTGAGTCCATGCCCCTGTGCCTTCTCTAGATGAGCTCTCAGTAGAGACCCCTGGACGCGTTAGAAAACTCTGCAATCTCTGCAGAATATTCCTAAACAAATAAAAACACTCAAAGCCTGCTTTCATCATGCAATTACACCAGACAAAAAAAGCACGACATGCTCAAACGACCAAAAACTTCGCCATACTCATTTAAACACATGTGTGCACCAAAGATCCACGAGAAAATGATAGCAATAACATCTCAAAATCAGGACACCAACACTCAAATCCTTATTTATGCAAACACTAAACTAAAAACTAGAAAAATAGTAAAGACTTGGGTTGCATCCCAAGAAGTGCTTGTTTAACGTCACTAAGCTTGACGTACTTTGTCTTATCTCATGGGGGCTTATAGATGAAGGTTTCCCTCTTACCCATGACTTGGAAGCATGATGAACATAACCTCTTGAAGGTAGAGGGGGAGTTGTCAAGCTTGTTACCACTCGAGGACTTGTCACCCTTGTTCCTTTCATTCACATTCCCAACAGCTATGGGGCGTTTCTTGTGGCGTCTTCTTGCTCGCTTCATCTTTCAGAGCATATTTTTCATGATCCATTGAGTAGGTAGTACTTTCTCCTCTAGACCAAGCATCATCATCATCAACTCCACGTTCTCCGCGTCTTTGTCTAGCAGCCCCTCGTATGGGTCCGGATTCAACATTTCCTACACATATTCATCGATTAGTTCATCATTGGTGTAAAGAAAATATAAAGTATCATCAAAGTCAAGAGAATATCGCATGGCTTTAGTAAGGCGGTATGTGAGCTTGCCATCTTCAACCGTTAGTGTCAACTCCCCACCGTCCATGTTGATCAATGCCTTGGAAGTGTGAAATAATGGCCTCCCAAGTATCAAAGGAACATATACATTGTCATCGACATCCAACACTACGAAGTCTACAGGAAATATGTACTTATTCACCTTAACAAGCACGTCTTCAATGATGCCCCTCGCATGTCTCACCATTCGGTCCGCCAATTCCAATGTCATCTGAGTGGGCCTAGGCACTCCCAAGCCTAACTTTTGAAAGAAAGAGTATGGCATGATGTTGATACTGGCTCCTCAGTCCGCCAATGCCATCTCTTCACCCAAATTGCCAATGTTGCATGGTATAATGAAGCTTCCTGGGACTTTCTTCTTGTTCGGCATATTCTTTTGCAAGACCGCCTAGTAAGATGCATCTAAGATCACCAATGCACTCTCTTCAAATTTCCTCTTGTTGGTCAAAAGATCTTTCAAGAACTTAGCATACTGAGGAATTCGAGACAATGCCTCTACAAAAGGAATGTTGATGTGCAATTTCTTAAATAGACCAAAGAACTTCTTGTATTGCTCATCATTTTGATCATTCTTCAATCTTAAAGGATAAGGGATTCTTGGCTTGTATGGTGGGGTGCCACCTCTTTTTCTTTGTTAACTCTTTCCTCAACCTGCACGACCATCGGTACCTCAACATTGGTCTTCTCACTAGGAAGTTTGCCCTCCACCTTAAGACCAATTCTCAAAGTAATCTCTTTCACATGTTTACGTGTGTTAGTTTTAATATTACTAGGCAAACTACTTTGTTGTCTCTCTGATAGAGACTTCGTGATTTGCCCCACTTGATTCTCTAGGTTATGCAATGAGGCGGTGTGGTTGCGAAGTGTAGCTTCAACCGATTGGAACTATGTATCCGATGATTGTACAAATCTAGTCAAGTTTTTCTCTAAATCAGTCATCTGGGTCTCCAAGCCCTCGAAACTCTATTCTCCATGTTCGGGGCTTGTTGTTGTTGGAAACCCAGTGGTGCTATGGCCTTTTGCTCGCCCTTGGTTACTCCATGAGAAAATTGGGGTGGTTCCTCTATCCCTTGGTTATAGGTGTTGCTATACTGGATTGCCTTTGGTTTCATATTGCATTACCCATAAAGTCAACTTGCTCAACTGGATGAAGTACAACCAACGGGTTATTGGGCAATTGGATGGGGCATGTCCTCGCCCCATTTCCATCATAATTCATTACGGCCGTAATCTAAGAGAAGTTAGAGTGTCTAACTTCTTACTTAATGCCTCTACTTGGGCCGCCAATAATGTAACCGCATCAATTTTCATGGAGTCCAGCCCATGTCTTCCTTTCCCTTGCATTCCTTTGGTAGGTCTTCATGGCCATTTCTTCTACTAATTGTCGGGCTTCATTGGGGGTCTTATTCCCCATTGTCCCTCCCTCTGCGTACATCTAAAAAGCTGTCTTATACTTGGATTTAACTCATTGTAAAAGGTCTGAATGATCATCCACTCAGGAAATCCGTGTTGTGGGCACTTCCACAAAAGGTCTTTGAAACGCTCCCATGTCTCCAACAAGGACTCGAGCTCCATTTGAACAAACGACGAAATCTCATTGCGAAGTTTTGCCGACTTTCCCAGAGGGAAGTACTTAGCAAAGAAAGCTTCAACCATCTCATTCTAGGTCGTGATGGATGCTCACGGTAAAGAATGCAACCACCACTTTGCTCTTCGTTTTAGAGAAAATGCGAAAGCCCTCAATCTAATAGCATCATCCATAACACCGTTGATTTTCAGTAGTCACAAACTTCCAAGAAGTTTTCAATGTGATTGTATGGATTCTCATCGTCCAAACCATTGAACTACGCTGATTGCTGAATCATCTGGATGAATGTTGGCTTCAGCTCAAAGTTCGGAGCTGTAATCGGGGGTTACACAGTGCTAGATTGTATCCCCAATACTGATAGTCTTGTGTAATCAGAAACTGTTCTCTATTTTTCATTCTGTATGGCCATGTTTGTAGACCCTTCAATCTCTATTTCAGCTTGATTTAATGGTTCTTTCATAGGTTCTTTACCCTTTCTTCAGAGTATTCATTCAAGTTAAGGATCACCTTCAAGCAATATCAAAGGGTTACCTCGAGTCATAACATAGAGCTATACAAATGAAAGAAAAACAAATCAGAACAATGAAAGAATAAGAAGATATGAAATAGAAAAATAAATTAATAAATAGGTAAGATAGCAAAGTGCAAAGTATCTCTAAACGACTAGTCCCTGACAACGGCGCCAAAAACTTGACAACACCCCTTATGTGTGACCCGCAAGTGCATGGGTTTGTTGAGTAATAAATCCCAGGTGAGTGGGGTATCGTATCCACAGAGAGTAGGGAGTAAAAATACTTAAATTGCTACTTAACCACATGAAAGTGAACAATTATAGTGTCGATAAAATGTAATGTGAACAAAGATAAAAGAAACTAGAATGAGAGGTGCAAGTATGTGAGAGGTAAGGCAATCAATATAATTGGGGTACTAGGACAATGCTCCCCCTAGGATTAATGTTTCAAGTTCAAGACCCACTATTATACTTCCTAATCAATGCTCAATGGGTCGTGGAAATCCTTAAGTACACGGTCCCAAATCTAAGGTCAACAATGACTATCTCTACACTATGTCCCGGCAGGGAAATCTCTCAGTTTCAACATCTCACACTGTGTAAAGTTGCATGGAATTCTAGGGAATCCAAGTGATAAACCCGCTTCCTATGTATAGACCTAACCCTTTGGTCAAGGTAAAAGGCCCCTAGTCACATTTAAGCCCTAGACATTAGAGTCACTTCAATGCTTTACTCTGTTGCCCCTTGCGTATGTCCCGCAAGTGCATGGGTTTGTCAAACTAATAAATCCTAGATGAGTGGGTATCGTATCCACATGGAATAGGGAATAAAAACAATTAATTTTTTTCCTAACGAAGCAAAAAGTGGATAATAGTTGTGTGACAAGATGTAATGTAGCAAAAGTAAAACAGACAAGAAAAAGAGCACAAGTAAAGGGGAGGTAAGGCAATCTATATAAATTGGGTACCAGGATATTTTTCGGCCTAGGACAATTGTTTCAAGTGCAAAACCCTCTATTATGATTTCTAACTAATGTATTAATGATTCAAGGAGATCCTTCAATACATCGTCCCAAATCTAAGGCCAACCATACCTAAGTCTGTACATGTCCCGGAGGAGAAATTGAACAATCTCTCTACCTCGCACTCGTATAGAATCGCAATGAATTTTAGGGATTCCAAGTGATAAATTCTCTTCCTAGATGTAGACCTAACCCTTTGGTCCAGGTGGAAGGTCCCTAGTCACAATTAAGCCCTAGGTGCTAAAATCACTTCAACACTTTACTCCATTGCCTCTACAACTAAGCCCCAGCAAAAGGTCATCCCTTAGCCCATTCACTCTACTTGGACCATGGAGAACTCATGGAAATCGAGATAGGATAAATCACACCGGAGGAGAAAGGGGACACTCAGCTACCTCTCGACTCACCCTTTGAACCCTCTTCAATCAAGCTTTGTTTAACTCTCGTGGTGTGTCACTCACTCACAAGGGTTACTAATAAGAACCGTCAACCCTAGTGTCACTCTAAGGGAGTATTCAAACAATCAAGCATACAAGATTGGAACTCAATTAACACATCAATTAATGAAAACATAATAACAAGGTTTAATGAAACAAATACATCCTAGGGTTCACAAATCCAAGTACCTATTAGGGGGTTTAGCTTTCCATGGAGCTAGTTACAATCAATGAAATCGAATGTAAAAATAATTAATCCATAGTAATCCCCTCGATAGTCATGATGATGGTCTTGTGGAGAAGCTTCTGCTTGGCCAAGGGTCCCTTTTTTTGGCATAGGATAGACCTCGCCAGATCGGTGCTGACGAAAGCTCTCCCACTAACCTTCTTCCAAACAAAGCGTGATATTGGAGTTGTAAAACTTCTTCCAATCCCTAGCTAATACCTCTTAAAACCCTAGCCGCAGCCCTCTCTCAAGTTGGGGAAAGATGGATAAAAGAATGTCAAAATCGGGCTAAAAATTGGCCTTGAATAGGGCTAGAATCGGAATCACATGCCCTCGAAATTCATCGCACGGGCCAGTGGAATTAATGCACGGGCATTTGAATAGTACCTACCACTCGTGAATTACTATAGTACCAGCTTAGAAATCACTTTTTGTCTAGAATGTGATTACCTTTGTGCCCCTCCAAATCATTGTAGCTAACTTGAATACACGTGAGGTTGGGACACATTCTAGCATCTTGAGCCCGACTTATGTCTTCGCGTTTGATCCTTCTCAAGATTTCCTCCAAATGGTGCATTCATGATCTACATTGGCTCTTTCTCTAACATTCAATTTCACAACCCTATATGCATGAAAGTAACATAAATGCACACATATTAGCTTAAAACTTGATAAAAGTAATGTTTATCATAAGGAAAGAACACTCAGTATTCTTATCACACACGCATCTTATCAAACTCCACCATACTCTAAGCTTTTGCTTGTCCTCAAGCAAAAATTAAAAACATTAAGACATAGATGAAGGAAATATTGGAAGTGCTTGGCCTTAGGTTCACCAAATTTTACAAAGAGAGCATTCTTCAAATAAGGAAAGCTTCAACATTAAATACGAAAAACCAATGCTCAAGCTAAAAACTTGAATAAAAAAGGATACAAACCCGAAATCGTGTAAGTTTGTGTAAACTCATTCAAGTCAACCCAAGGTAAACTCCTCAAAGTTCAGGGACTTATTTATCTACAAAAAGTAATGAAAATTTGAAAGATGGTAGTAGCTTCACAGCTCCTCTACGGTAGCCCTTTCCAAAGCGGCCTCTAAGGTGGCTTTCACACTTTCAAGGTGGTAGCTCTTTTCACCGGGTGGTAGCTTTCACTCATCCCATGAGATAGCTCTTCTTTATTAGGCATAACTAGTATCCTCGACTTATGAGAGTAGCTTCATACTCCATAGGTGGTAGCTCTTTCCACCCAACAAGCACAACAAAACAATGAAACTACTTTGTTCTTTCTTTTCCTTTTGCGAATTTGTTTTTTACAAATTAAGAAAAGCCACAGTTATAACTAGTCCCTTCAACATCAAACTTGATGTTCTAAAAGAGTTTAAAGTGTGAGCAGTGCAACAAGTGTGAATAGGGCAAAAATTCCTAGAAATTCAAGTAAAAACTAGAGTATGAGAACATTCAATGCTAAAAATTCTCCTAAACTCACGAATACAATCATTGCAACTAAGGTGAACCGCCCTTTTCTTAGTGAGCATGTATAACAATCAAACTAATATAAAAGATATGTGCACTATGAAACTTCCCCTCACACTTAAGTTGTACATTGTCCCCAATGTTCGCACGCAAGCTCACTCATAATATATATCAATCAAGAACAAATATTTGGGAGAAGCAATCAAAACAATACTCCCCTGACTCCTAGTATTGTATTTGATGGAGCTAAATCCTTGGGAGTGATGTTCCAATGGGTTGTGAAGCACACATGGCCAAGTGCCTAAGCACCTTAGCCGTGTCCATGACAAGCTCTCAATTCCCATACAGACAAGACCATCTGCAAGCATACACGAGGAGGTTCAGTGAAGCTTAATAAAACAAAAACAACTCGAGCATATATAAGATAAGGCAATGAGTACAACTCGAGACAACAAAACAAAAATGAACTCAGAAGGAAAGTCCTTTCTGAGTATACAAATCCAAAATAAAATGCAGAAGTAAAGAAATAAAAAAGCGGAGTCAAGTGTCGGTGTCGTCAGGTCTCTCCTCCACTGTTGATGCTGGTGCAAGATCAAAAGGATGCCGGTGGAGGTGGTGATGGTGATGCTGGAGTGGTCGGAGATCTGCTAATCAGTAGTTGTTATAACATGCCAAAAGGGGCCACCATCTTGGTATACTATGCTGATTGTATCTCCCGAATCTCGATGATCTCAGACCACAGTACACTCACAATGCTCTCGAGCCTCTCAATACGATCATAGGCTCCCTCGAAAAGTGTACTCGGCGCCTGACATCCGCTCGCTGCCGCAAAAATCCACCACCGCATCTCCTCCGCTCGTTGTTCTTGACAAACGCCTCATGTATGTCCCGATGTGTACGGGTTTGTCAAAGTAATAAATCCCCGATGAGGGGTATCGTATCCACAGGGAGTAGGGAATAAAAATACGTGAATTGTTTCTTATCTAAACGAAAAGTGAATAATAGTTGTATAACAAGATGTAATATAAACAAAAGTAAAAGAGACAAGGGAGAAGACACAAGTAAAGCGGAGGTAAGGCAATTAATATAAATGCGGTACCAGGATATTGCTCTACCTAGGACAATCATTTCAACTGCAAAAACCCTCTAATATGCTTTTTAATTAATGCATTAATGAGTCGTGAAGATCCCTCAATACATGATCCCAAATCTAAGGTCAACCATGCCTAAATCTCTACATGTCCCGGAGGAGAAATTAAACAATCTCTTAACCTTGCACTCATATAGAATCGCAATGAGTTCTAGAGATTCCAAGTGATAAATCCTCTTCCTAGATGTAGACCCTAACCCTTTGGTCCCTCACCGAAAGGTCGAGTAGTCACAATTAAGCCCTAGGTGCTAAAAATCACTTTAACACTTCACCCGCTGCTCTCAGCAACTAAGCCCCAGTGGAAGGTCATCCGTTAGCCCATTCACTCTACTATGACCCAGCAAAGAACTTGAGGAAATGGAGGTAGGATGAATCACAATCGAGGAGAAAGGGATGCTCCGCTACCTCCTCGACTCACCTTTTCAACCCTCCAATCTAGCTTTGTTCTAACTCTCCTAGTGTATCACTCACTCACAAGAGTTATCAAGGTGAACTCTCAACCCCATCGCCACTCTAAGGGAGCATTCAATCAATCAAGTATTCAAGATTGGAACTCAAATAAAACATCAATTAATGAAAGCATCATAACAAGGTCTAATGAAACAAATACATCCTAGGGTTCAGAAATCCAAGCACCCACTAGGGGTTTAGCTTTCCATGGAGCTAGTTACAATCAATGAAATCGAATGTAAAAACAAGTAATCCATAGAAAACCCCTCGGTAGTCATAATGACGGTGTTAGTGGAGAAGCCTCTACTCGCCTAAGGGTCCCTTTGTCCGGCCTAGGGATACACCCTTGCTGGATTGGTGGCAACAAAACCCTCCCACTAACCTTCTTTCCAAATGAGAATGATGTTGGAGCCATAGAACCTCTCCCAATCCCTAGCTAATACCTCTCCAAACCCCTAGCCACGCCTCTCTCTCAAGTTGGGGAAAAGTTGGAGAAAAAAATATTGAAATCGGTAAGCTAAAATCAGCCTTAAATAGGGATGGAATCGGGCATCCACACGCCCCTATGGATTCACCACACAACCCATGGAATTTCCACACAGGGGTGTATAATTTCCACACGCCCATGTGGATTCTCCGAATTCACTTTTCTCGCCAACAATGAACAAGCACTCTACTACAATGAATTACTACAAAGATCCTCGCTACAAGATCGGCCCAAAACATCCAAATCCATGTTTTTCATCGAGGTAACGTAAACGGGCACACATTTACGCCATAGGTCACTTTGCTTCTTCAACAATGCACTCATAGGTGAAGATCTTACTATTAATACACGTCGGATACTGAATGTGACTACCTTGTACCCTTCAAATCAAGCAGCTAACTTGAATACATGGAGGTTGGCACACATCTCTCTCATCTTGAGTCTCGACTTATGTCTTCGCTTGATCCTTCTCAAGATTTCCTCCAAATGGTGCATCTCATGATCTACATTGGCTTCTTTTCTCTAGCATTCTGCTCTTCACAACCCTACATGCATGAAAGTAACATAAATGCACACATATTAGCGCTAAAACCTGATAAAAGTAATGCTCATCATAAGGAAAGAATACTTCACATTCCTATTACACAAGCACTTATCAAACTCCCCCACACTTAGGCTTTTACTTGTCCTCAAGCAAAAATTAAAACATTAAGGCATAGATAAAGGAAATATTGGAAGTGCATGACCTTAGGTTCACCAAAGCATACAAAGATAGCATTCTACAAGTAAGGGAAGTTTTAACATTAAATACGAAAAATCAATGCTCTAGCTAAAAACTTGAATAAAAAAGGATAGAAACCCGAAATCGTGTAAGTGTGTGTAAACTCGCTCAAGTCAACCAAAGATATAATCCTCAAAGTTCTAAGTAAAAGGGACTTATTTATCTACAAAAAGTAATGAAAATTTGAAAAGACGGTAGTAGCTTCACACATCCTCTAAGGTAGCTCCTTTCCAAAGCGTGTCACCGAGGTGGCTTTTCACACTTCGAGGCAAGAGTTCTTTCTATCGTGAGTGATAGCTTTCACTCATCCCATGAGATAGCTCATTCTCTCATTAGGGCATAACTAGTATATGACTTATGAGAGTAGCTTCATACTTCATAGGTTGTAGCTCTTTCCACCCAACAAGTACAACTGAACAATGAAACTTTTTTTTTTTAAATTAACAAAAGAAACAACTATAACTAGTCCGTTTAACATCAAACTTTAGTTTCCAAAAGAGTTTAAAGAGTGAGTAGTGCAACAAGTGTGAATCGGGCAAAAATTCCAAGGAATTCAAGTAAAAACTAGAGCATGAGAACATTCAATGTTAAAAACTCTCATAAACTCAAAAATACAATCATTGCAACTAAGGTGAACCGCCATTGGCTATGTGAGCATGTATAATAATCAAAATAATATTAAATATATGTGCACTATGAAACCCCCCCCCCTCTCCCTCCCCCACACTTAAGTTATACATTGTCCCCAATGTACCATTCAAGCACAATAGAAAATAAATCAATCAAGTATAGATATGAGAGTGGTAATTGAAACAATACTCCCATGACTCTAAGTGTTTCTTTTAATGGTGATAAATCCTTGGGAGTAAAGTTCCAACAGGTTGTGAAACACACACGGCCCACATCTGGCCGTGTCCATGACTAGTTCTCACTCCCATACTGGATAAGACTATCTCGCACGCATACACGAGGGGGTTCAAGAAAGCTCAATAAAACTAAAAACAACCCGTAATATATAAAAAGATAAGGCAATGAATACAACTCATGACAGATAGGGAATCGAAAAATAAACTCGTAAAAAGTCCTTTCTGAGTATACAAGTCCAAAATAAAATACAGAAGTAAAGAAATGAAAAAGAAAGTCAAGTATCAGTGTCATCATGTCTTTGCTCTGCTGCTGACGCTGGTGTTATATCAAAGCATGCTGGCGGAGGTGGTGATGGTGATGCTGGAGGAGTCATCAGTCTCCTGATAAAGGATGAGGATGCATCTCGCCTAATAGTCAGCAATAAAATGTCAAGAAGCGCCATCATCCCCCGCAGTACTCACGCAACCTCAGAAGTCCGGACCTCCTGCGAGCTCGGGACTAAAGCTCACCCACAAAGACTCTCGAGCCTCTCAAAAAGATTATGAGCTGGAGAGTCAGTAAAAATGGGTATTGAATACCATAGTGTCTCCTGTACTACAATGGATGCTCAGGTCCATATCGGTGTAAACTGAGGCTCGGGAACTTGTCTTGAACCCTCCGCTGCATCTCTTCCACCCTCAGCGATCGCCGTGTAGCCGTGAGCTAGAATGTATGCCCCAGGCCCACATCTACGTACCAACCCCATCATCCTAATCGTATCAAACCCAAGAGGAGAAGACACAACAGTCCTCTTAGCACCTCGGATGACGTCTAGAAAACCCATCCATAAGATGAGTCTAGAGACATAAGGACCAACAAATAATATTCCTACTCTCACAAACTGGTCCTAGTACCTCAAGATGTCCGCTACTATGTGCCCAGGTGAATCGGCACATTGCATACCATGGAGTATAATTAGAGGCATCGCCCGCTCAAAAATAGTCAGTATTGTCACCCTCGATCGGACATGCACTCGCCGAGGACAGTAGTGTAAGTATCTCGTAGCTCACCGGGATAGGCTAGTGGCATTGGACACCCCGGTTTGTACTATCTATATCCACACAAAAACTCTGCACGCTTGTCAGCAGAGTCACTATGGCCGTGAAATCCGCTGGCAAGCATCCATACTCCTCCTGCACTGTAGGTTTCATCATACAAACCCCATACAAATGGAGAATTCAAGATCACTCATGCAAAAATGGATGTCCGAATACTCGGAATCAGAGTAGCATTCATCGTGGTCAAATCTCCAATATGGTCGATCAAACTCAAAAAGACGCCAACACCTCTAGCGCCAATGCACGGAAAGTCGCCTCTTGATAGTCAATAATCTTCTCCGCCTTCCCACTCGATACAATCTCATCGCCCTAGCTTGTCACCCCCGCCGAATCTCTCTAGCACACTCAAATCCACAAAGCTGAGACCCGAATAAAAACTGAAAAGTCGATAATCTCTCAAATTGAGCCCCGATGCTAGGGATTCAAGAACCGCATGTGTATTGGCTCGTGGGGGCTCTCTAGGACGCTTAACTTCATGCTTCTTCAAAAAGGTGCCATATCTCCAAGAATTGACGAGAAAAATGATCAACAAAAACTCTAGAAACAATATCGCAGAATTCCCTACGCAGCTTGTAGAAATTACCGCGCCTGCGTGGATCTGCGAGGCCAACTCGCACGTTGCGACATCAATGCTCCAAGATTACAACAAAAAACCAGAGTTAAACACTTTCTTATCATGCATAAACTATTATAAAATGGAAATTACACGCAACTCAAGACTTTTGATCTTTAAAAAACAAGAATTAGCAAAGAAAAGAGGGTAAAAAGGTTTATTGATGAAATAAGTATGAAAACTTCAAATTAGGCATTAAAATTGGATGGAAACTTGTCTAAAATAGTGCTATGTGGTCCAGGAGACTAATCAAAGTCTCGATCTTCGAGTGATTGGAAGTGAAGAAGAAGAGAATTCAAGAAGATTTAAAAAAAACTCAGGCCTCTTGAATTTCACAGCACCCACACGGGCGTAATTTCCACAGCCCATGCACATCCACAAGAGAGAATCACACGGGCAAACGCAAGCCCTTGTATGCTCTCAGGAAAACACTCAATTTCTCTGAACGCAATCTCATGGGCATGCAGAAAATGACTACACCCGTGCACCCAATCCATAGGGGTAGACGCACGCCCCTGTGGCTTCTTTGTCCAACAGAGAAGAATCACTAGTAGCCAGACGTCCGCATGGGAAAAATCTCGCACGGGTGTGGACATTCACAGTCCAACTCGTAGGGGCAAGCACACACCCCCGTGTCTTCTCAGATGGAGGAGAGCTCACCGCAGATACACATGGGCGCAGGGAAATACCCACGCCGTGTATTTGCCAGTAGTTCATCCACAGTGGCGAGTAAATGCCCCCGTGTGCTCTCGTGGATAAATTGCTAAGTCTCGGCAGGAAAAACGCACTCCCCATGCGAAAAATTATCCATGGGCATGCGTGAGTCACAGGTCACCATCAGGGGCGCATCCACGCCTGCTTTCTCGGACGAGCTCGCAATGCAAAACCATGGGCGTGCAGTAATTTCCACATGCCCGCAAGTGCTTTTCTAAATGCCTTATAAAACTTTTGATGGGCTCAGAGAAAATTTCTCGAACATGTATACACACTCGTGAGCTTGCCCTATTATACAAAAATACACTAGCTTAAAAAAACATGAGAAACTTGCTCGAACGACCAAAACTTCACCAAATCCACATGAAAACACACGATACATTAAGAGTCCATAATAAAATCACAGCAAAAGTAACTAAAAATCAAGACACCAACACTCAACACTTTATTCATGCAAATACTATACTAACAACTAAGAAAACAGTAAAAACTTGGGTTGCCTACCAAGAAGCACTTGTTTAACATCACTAAGCTTTACGTACCTTATCTTAACTCACAGGACCCTCTTACCCATAGCTTGAAAGCATGAAGAGCAAAGTCTCTTAAAGGTAAAGGGAGAATTATCGGGCTTCGTGCCACCTAGGAATGGTTCATCCAACTTGTTCAATTCTCACACATCCCCAACAGCCTTGGGGCATTTCCGGTGGTGTCTCCTCATCCTCTTCATCTTCAGAAGCACCTTCTTCATGATCCCTGGAGTTGATGGTACTTCTTCCATTAAACCAAGCATCACTACTTCCTTGTTGTCCACCTCTTGGTCGAACAAACCCTCGTACGGGTCCAGATTGAACATTTCCTGTATATATTCATCAACAATCTCATCAGTAGTGTTAAGGAAGTAAAGAGAATCATCAAAGTCAAGCGAATGTCACATGGCTTTGGCAAGATGGTATGTGAGCTTATCATCTCCAACCCTCACCACCGTCCATGTCGATTAATGCCTTGGAAGTATACAAGAATGGCCTCCCAAGTATCAAAGATACTTCTGCATCCTCATCGACGTCCAACACTACAAAGTATACAGGAAAAATGTACTTGTCCGCCTTGACAAGTAAGTCTTAAATGATGCCACTCGGATGTCTCACCGTTCAGTCCGCCAATTGCAATGTCATCTAAGTAGGCCTAGGCTCTCCCAAGCCTAGCTTCTGAAAGAAAGTATATGGCATGACATTAATACTAGCCCCTAAGTCCGCCAATGCCATTTTTTCACACAAATTGGCAATGTTGCACTGGAATGATGAAGCTTCCCGGGTCTTTCTTCTTGTTCGGCATATTCTTTTGCAAGACCACAGAGCAAGAAGCATCTAGAATCACAGAGGCAGTCTCCTCCAATTTCCTTTTGTTGGTCAATAATTCTATCAAGAACTTTGCATACTTAGGTATTTGGGATATTGCCACAACAAAAGGACTATTGATGTGGAGTTGCTTGAACAAACTCACAAACTTCTTGTATTGTTCATCCTCTTGGTCATTCTTCAATCTAGATGGATAAGGGATTCTTGGCTTGAAGTTGGGGGTGCCATCTCCTTCTCTTTGCTTGCTTCCTCCTCAACCTCTATGAGCTCGGGTGCGTCTACATTGGGCTTCTCACTCAGAAGCCTACCCTCAACCTCATGACCACTTCTCAAAGTGATTGCCTTCATATGCTCTCTAGGATTGGTCTCGGTATTACTCGGCAAGTGACAAGGTCCCCTTGTGTATATCCCGCAAGTGCACGGGTTTGTCGACGTAATAATCCCGGGTGAGCGGGGCCGAATCCACAGGGAGTAGGGAGTAAAGACACTTAATTTGATTCGTAGCTATGTGGAGTGTCAATAATGATAAGTGTGATAATGATTCAATTCTCAACAATTAAAAGCAACAAGTAAGAGAGCAAAAGTAAGGAGGAGGCATGGCAATCGATAAAGATGGGGTACTCAGATGATGCTTCAACTAGGAAAATCGTTTCAAGTGCAAGAACTCTCTATTATGCTTCCTAATCAATGCAATGGTGAGTCATGGAAATCCTTAAATACATAGTCCAAAATCTAAGGTCAACTATGCCTAACTCTATTCATGTCCCGGAGGAGAGATTAAATAACCTCTCAACCTCGCACTCGAATAAAGTTGCAATGAGCTCTAGGGATTCCAAGTGATAAATCGCTTCCTAATTATAGACCTAACCCTTTGGTCCAGGCGGAAGGTCCCTAGCCACAACTAAGCCCTAGATACTAAGATCCCCTCAACGCTTCACTCCATTGCACGCGCAACTTGGCCCCAGCGGAGGTGCATCACTTAGACCATTCACTCTATTATGGCCACCAAGAACTCAAGGAACGCAGGTAGAATCTATCACGTCGGAGGGGAAA
The DNA here is from genome assembly GCF_009730915.1 of Dioscorea cayenensis subsp. rotundata. Taxonomy (NCBI): domain Eukaryota; kingdom Viridiplantae; phylum Streptophyta; class Magnoliopsida; order Dioscoreales; family Dioscoreaceae; genus Dioscorea; species Dioscorea cayenensis. Next base: position 41,056 of record NW_024087834.1, read on the forward strand.
AAGGACGCTCCTGTACCTCTCGACTCATCCTCTCAACCCTCTCCAACCTAGCTTTGTCTAACGCTCGTGGTGTGTCATTCACTCACAAGGTTACCAACAAGAACTCTCAACCCTAGTGTCACTCTAGGGGAAATGTTCATACAATCAAGTATTCAAGGTTGGAACTCAAAATAAACATCAATTTATTGAAAGCATAATAAAGAAGCTCAAAGAAACGAATACATCCTAGGGTTCACAATCACCCAAGTACCCACTAGGGGTTTAGCTCTCCATGGAGCTAAGTACAATCGAAGAAATTGAATGTAAAAGCAATGAATCCATAAAGAAACCCCCTTGATGGTCGTGTCGATGGTCTTGCGGAGAGTCCTCTACTCGTCATCCAAGGATTCCCTCATCCGGTATAGGATACGCCTTGACAGAAGCTCCCCTAGAGACGAGCTCTGCAAATGAGCTCTCTCCAGACGAGCTCTCTCCATCCTGTGAAGACACAGGGTGTGCGGCTACCCCTGTGAGGTGGGCTTGTGAATGCCCACACCCGTGCAGAATTTCCACACGGGCGTGTGAAACACTTAGTGATTCATCTCGTGTGGACAGAGAAGCCACAGGGGCGAGCGACTGCCCCTGTGTGTCGGGCGCACGGGCGTGGGTTTTTTTCGCACGCCCGTGCGAGAGCATTAAAAGTAGAAGGAGTGTTTTCCCGAGAGCGCATAGGGACGTGTACATGCCCCTGTGGAGTTTTTATATGGAGACGCACGGGCGTGGGTAATTTCCGCATGCCCGTGTGGTTGCGTAGAATTCCAAGAGACGCGAGTTTTTCTTTAAAATCCTAGTGAATTCTCTTCTTCTTCATCTTCACCCAACCGAAAACCGCTTCTGATTAGTTTCTCGGCCTTTCACCGCTGTTTTGGAGGATTTGTTTTCATATTCCGCGCCGATTTTCGAAAGTTGCACATCTATTTCATTGGTAAACCTCTATATCCTCTTTTCTTCATCAACTCTTGTTTTTAGCGGATTGAATGTCTTAAAGTGCATGAATTTTCATGTTATAATGTTTTATGCATGTTTAGAAAGGGTCTAGGCGTGTTTTTAAGTTGTATTTTTGAGAATTATTATGCACCCGTGCGATTTTCACTTCCTACAAATCCACACGGGCGTGGGTAATTTCCATAGGCCCGTGTGTAATTCTACAGTATGCTGTTTCTGAGATTCTTTGATCATTTCTTCTTTTTTTTATCGCAGGTATGGCCCCGCGCTGGAAGAAGAAAGAGGGTAAGCATCGTAGAGAGACCTCACCTGAGTTAGCACATATCGAATTCTCAAATCCCGAGCATCAGGCTTGATTTGAGTGGCTATTGAGAGTCAAGATTGGGTAGTCCCAGTTCGTGGACTTGAGTGTATTTAGTGAGGTCCAGTAAGGTGATGAGTTGGCCAGTGAGCTTGACACATTGATGACCGTGGAAAGCTGGAGGAGATTGCTTTCTATCTAAGAGCTACTCTACCGACTACTGACACTGGAGGTTCTGGCGTCCTATGAGATCCAGCATTCGAACATACAGTTCAGAGCATTCAAACATCAGTTCGCCATAGGTGTCACTGAGTTTTCAGTGCGCATGGGGTTATATGATGAGTCTTACATAGACACCGAGGAGTATAGACACTTGGTGATAGATTAACTTGGCACCTTAACCCCACAGCAAGCTTACCAGGCCTTGTACAGACAGGGACAGTATGAATCCGGAGTGTTTAAGGCCTCATGTTTGTTACGACTGAGCTACAGGTACTTATTCACCGTTCTTAGCAGATTTATAGATGGCCGAGGGGACAATACGGGTGTTTTGAGCCGACAGGGGTTACTTTACTTGTATTCCATGGTCCGAATCGTGCCAATTCAATTGGGGTGTATTATGGATGATTATCTGCGATATCAGTGCCATAATAGGAGAGTGGGAGTATTATTTGCTGGTACCTACATCACTCGACTTATTCTGGGGATGGGCCTCGTAGACGCCATTCGGGACACAGATAAGACATTTATTCCTTCTCCACTCAGACTCGATACTCTTAAGATGATGGGAGTAGTACGCAGATATGGTCCCGAAGTTCACATTCTGGTGACATCCAGCACTAAGAGTACTGAGAGCAGAGGAAATACAGCGGGACAGTCCGCACCGACGGCGACCGAGACCTCAGGGTGCCCAGGTATCCTTTCAAGAGCCTATGATCGTATTAAGAGACTCGAGAACACTGTAAGTTTATTGTCAGTATGAGATTATCGAGATGCGGTCTATACAGTCAGCACAGTATATTGATATGATGGCCTGTTTTAACTTCTTATGATAGATATTGAGAGGCAGACCCCCAGCTCCTCCAGCATCTCCTTCACCACCTCCACCAGCACCCTTTGATCTAGCACCAGCAGTAGTAGAGAGCCAGAACGCGATATCTACACTTGATTTTATTTTCCTCATCTTTTACTTCCACATTTTACTTTGGACTTGTATACTCAGAAACAACTTTCCTTTTGAGTTTATTTTCATTTTGTGTCTCGAGTTGTATTCTTTGCTTCATCTTTTATATACTCGAGCTATGTTTGTTTTTAGTGAGCTTCTCTGAATCCCCTCGTGTATGCATGCAGATGGTCTTATAATCATGGGAATTAAGACTTTGTCATGGGCACGGCCAAGGTGTTTCGGCACTTGTCCGTGTGAGCTTTCCAACCCGTTAGAACAACACTCCCAAGGACTTATGATAAGTGCTTGTGTGATATAACTGCGAAGTGTTCATTCCCTATGTTGAGCATTACTTTTCTCAGGTTTTTACACTAATATGTGTGTTTTTATGTTACTTTCGTGTAGGTAGGGTGACACGTCCGAATATGCGTGCGTAAACCGCAAGTGCACGGGTGTCGAAGTAATAATTACCCGGTGAGTCGGGTAGTCGAATCCACAGGGAACGGAAGTACTAGTAATAACCACTTCTCAATTATCTAGTCGGAATCAATGAATATAATGAAGTGAACTAATTGCAAAGCAAAAGCAAACAAGTATGCAAGAAATAAAGTAGAAGAGTCTCAATCACTAAAGGATGAGGTATTCGGGCAATGATCCCCCTAAGATCTTCTTTAAAGCTCAAGATTCACTAAATGCTCTAGAATCGAGTCTAATGAGTCGAGGTAGTCCAACGATAACAAATCCTTGTCTCCAAGCAAAAGGCACTAGTCCCCTACAAGGTCCCGGCGGAGAAATCAACCAATCTCAACACTTCACACCCCATATGACCGCAATATGCTCTAAGGAAACCTAAGAGTGAAACCGATTCCTAAATGTAGATCCAACCCTAATTCCCGGCGAAGGATCCTAACCCCCTACAAGGTCCCGGCGGAGAAATCAAGCAATCTCACGCCTCACACCAAATATGGTTGCAAAGAGAATATGGAATACGGAGATAGGAAACACTCAATCGAAAGGGAAAGGGGACACTCCTCCATCTCAAGGCTCACCCTCTCAACCCTCTTTAATCTTGGAAATCTAACTCTAATGGAGACCTCTCCCATTAAAGTATTAAATCATGCAATGTAAATCAACCGCAAGGATTAACAACACTAGCAAGCAATTAAATCACAAGATTAAAACTCAAGACAACTCGGATTAACTAGAAACATTAAGAGAATCAATCCAAAAAAATATAAATCTTAGGGTTCACATGCCCAAATACCCACTAGGGTTTAGCCCTCCATGGGCCTAGTTACAAAAACAATAATGAATACAATGAAAAGCAATAAAACCCATAGAGAAAAACCCCCTCGAATCAGCGGATTGGCCTTGATTGGTAGTTCTACGTCTTGAAGGATTCCTCTCGAAGCTAGGGTCGCCAATGGCTCCCCAAAAATGCTATGACGTCGAAGGAATCTATCAAAGTTGGTGAAGAACTCCCTATCAATCGGCGAAGACCTTCTCCTCAAACCCCTAGCCGCCTCTCTCTCAATGTCTATGCTCAAAGCTCCGCAAAAAGTCCCTTTAGAATCGGCCAAAATGTGTATTTATAGCCTCACATCGCGCGTCATCACGTGCCCCCACGCGCGCCGTGGGATGCGGGAAATTTCCCGAGCAAGTATTCGCTACGATGATTGCTACTGACGACTTGCTACGATACTTTTCACTGCAGTGGTTTCCACAAACGCGATGATAAACATTCTCCTCTTAAGGCCACACGATCGGGCACATGATCATATGGTAGGCTATACGGCTTTTCCTTCATCAATGCGTCTTGAAAGGTCTTGAAATCTTTACAAAGAGGAGGAATGTGGAGACATGGCTGCCTTTGTGCCCTTCCATTAATAACTTGGCTTGCAAAACTATGGAAGTTGGCACACATCTCCTCATACACGAACTCCTCTTGTGTCTTCCAACTTGATTTGCACAAGAACTCCCAATATTATGCCATGATAGCCTATCTTCGCTCCCTTTTGAAATCCCAATGCCTTCACAACATATATGCATAAAAGAACACCCAATACACGAAATGAGACATAAACCGTATAAAATATGATGCTCAATGTATGTAAAACATGCATAAAAACATGTTCACTCAAGCACTTATCAAACTCCCCCACACTTAAGCCATTGCTTGACCTCAAGCAAAATTAAACATTAAACTTATGGAAAGAAAAGAGAAGTGATTGGCCTTAGGTTCACCAAGAGGGTACAAGAATGAAATTCTAAAGTTATGTAGAAAATAAAACACTAGACAAAAACAATCAATGCCCTAGCAAACAATCCAATCAAAAATGAATATGATAAAATCCGAATGCGTATGTGTGTGAAAAGCTCAAGTCATGTCAACACTATGTCCACTACTAAGTTTTTATGAAAACGGGACTTATTTATGAACAAAACGAAAAAATAGTAGCTTCACACAATCCTCTAAGGTAGCCCTTTCCCAAGATGCCTCCCGAGTGGCTTTCACACTTTCGACGTGGTAGCTCTTTCTACTAAGGATGGTAGCTTTCACATATCCCATGAGATAGCTCTTTCTCTCATTAGAGCATAACAAGTATCCGACTTATGAGAGTAGCTACATACATCATGAGTGGTAGCCCTTTCCACCCCCTATGTACAAGCAACAAACAATTTCCAAAAAAATCAATTTTTTTCTGATACTAGCACACTAAAGTCCCAAACATAATGAACTAGAGTCTTCATAGGTCTAATGAGCGAGAAAAGTGCACAAAGAGCAATCGGACAAAAATATTTAATAAAATTGGATGAAACCTAGAGCATGATAAAATCCATGTTTATAATCTCCAAAAACTAAGAATTAAACTCTTAACCCTAAGGTGAACCTTCATTGGCAACAAGAGCATGCTCATGAAAACACAAGTATAAGTCATGTATAAAGTGAACCCTCCCCCACACTTAAGATGTACATTGCCCTCAATGTACACATGTAAGCACAATAAAATAGTATCAATGAAAGCAACATGTGTGCGGGAATGCAATTAAAACAATACTCCCCTGAATTCCTCATGGACATTTGTTGAAGTCTATCTCAAGGGTGCGTTGTAATGGTTGTGAAGCTCACACGACCATGGAATAAAGCACATGATCGTGTCTATGACTAAAACATCAACAACATCACTCTCAAGGCCAACTGCACGGAATACAAGGGGTTCAGTAAATCTCAACAAAATAGAAAAGGGAATACGAATGCAAACAAATAACAAAACGAAAGCATAAAGATAACTCTCAGAAGGTGAAACCTTTCTGAGCACAAAAGTCCACAAACTAAAGATAAAAACACATAAAAAAAAATAAAATGCAAAAATAGAAAGTCTCATGAGTGTGACGCCTCAAGCGTCGGCATCTGGAGCTGGTGCTGGTGCTGGCGCGGACGCTGGTACAGAAGCGGATGAGACCTCCTCGTCGAGAGTCTGCTGAATACGATCAAGTCGCTCCAGAATCCGCACCTGGTTCTCCAAGATGGTAGCAACGGCAGCCTCGAGTCGAGCCAGGCGCTCGTGTACTCGAGAGGTAGATGACTCTGGATCAGTGGATGCTATCGGTGCTGCCTCGGTGATCCTGGGCTCGGCTGCAGATGGTGCCTCTGTGGCCTCAGCAGGCTCCTCGTCGTCCTCAGATGACGACTCCACTAGTGCGTATCCACCTGAGCCTGTACGTCTCACAATGCCCATCAAACGGAGAGTAACCAAACCCAATGGTACTGGGCTACTGACCCTCTCCTCGCCCCTGACCGAGCGGATCAGACCCATCTTGAACATAAGACGAGTGATATAGGGTCCCGCGAACAATGCTCCCAACCGCAGGTACTCACTCTGATGGCGAAAGTAATCGGCGACCACAAATCGTAGGTGGAGAGGGACTCCATGGACCATGGAATGGAGGTACAAAAGATCTGTCCTGCGAAGTGAACTAGTACCATCTCCCGACGCACATCGTGGCCGGTGAGAAGCTGCGTGAATGTACCGTGCTGCCGGTCCGAGTGAGGCAAGAGGCCTCGGTCGGCTCGGAAAAGGCCCTGACAGCCGCCGCATAAATCATGGAAACCCGGCCCTTGAGTGATATCATGAGGGTAATCGGTGAGGATCTGTGTGTACTCGATAGTATCAGTATAGTCCTGATCGTATAACCCAAGATATATAAGAACTGGGTCAAAGACATCCCATGCGGCTGACCAAAGGCTCGGAAACAAATGGCATCCTCCGTGTCAAAACTGGTATCAACTGCGTCACGATCGAAGGAAAACGAGGCAAGAACCTCCAAGGTAGTATCTCGTCTAACGGGCTCCTGAATAGCAAGCAAACGGTCCTAACATCCCACACTAACCAGCACTCTGACCTCTTCAGCAAGACCAATATCGTCTAGTGCGTCCCAGTTAATAAATCGTGACTGTCCAATCTTGAGATTCTGGAGACACTCGAACCGTTGCTGATGAACGGGGTCAGGGAATTCCATTGCTGGTGGTGGAGTCAGCTCCCTGTCATGGCGAGGATGTTTCTGAGCCAATCTCTTAGTCCGCGGTGCCATATCTGCGAAGTAAACATGTAAAAACATCAGTTCGGCATGTATACAGTGTAAATAGGGCACCGCGCGCGCGAGGGCAGCGAGCCGGAAGGAAAACAGGGCTACTTGGCCTCTGTCCAGCCGTGTTCCTAATATCCACTTGACACGTCCGAATATGCGTGCGTAAACCGCAAGTGCACGGGTGTCGAAGTAATAATTACCCGGTGAGTCGGGTAGTCGAATCCACAGGGAACGGAAGTACTAGTAATAACCACTTCTCAATTATCTAGTCGGAATCAATGAATATAATGAAGTGAACTAATTGCAAGCAAAGCAAACAAGTATGCAAGAAAAAAAGTAGAAGAGTCTCAATCACTAAGGATGAGGTATTCGGGCAATGATCCCCCTAAGATCTTCTTTAAAGCTCAAGATCCACCAAATGCTCTAGAATCGAGTCTAATGAGTCGAGGTAGTCCAACGATAACCAATCCTTGTCTCCAAGCAAAAGGCACTAGTCCCCTACAAGGTCCCGGTGGAGAAATCAACCAATCTCAACACTTCACACCCCATATGACCGCAATATGCTCTAAGGAAACCTAAGAGTGAAACCGATTCCTAAATGTAGATCCAACCCCTAATTCCCCGGCGAAGGATCCTAACCCCCTACAAGGTCCCCGGCGGAGAAATCGATCAATCTCATGCCTCACACCAAATATGGTTGCAAAGAGAATATGGAATACGGAGATAGGAAATACTCAATCGAAAGGGAAAGGGGACACTCCTCCATCTCAAGGCTCACCCTCTCAACCCTCTTTTAATCTTGGAAATCTAACTCTAATGGAGACCTCTCCCATTAAAGTATTAAATCATGCAATGTAAATCAACCGCAAGGATTAACAACACTAGCAATCAATTAAATCACAAGATTAAAACTCAAGATAACTCGGATTAACTAGAAACATTAAGAGAATCAATCCAAAAATATAAATCTTAGGGTTCACATGCTCAAATACCCACTAGGGTTTAGCCCTCCATGGGCCTAGTTACAAAACAATAATGAATACAATGAAAAGCAATAAAACCCATAGAGAAAACCCCCTCGAATTCGCTGGATTGGCCTTGATTGGTAGTTCTACGTCTTGAAGGATTCCTCTCCGAAGCTAGGTCGCCAATGGCTCCCCAAAAATGCTATGACATCGAAGGAATCTATCAAAGTTGGTGAAGAACTCCCTATCAATCGGGCGAAGACCTTCTCCTCAAACCCCTAGCCGCCTCTCTCAATGTCTATGCTCAAAGCTCCGCAAAAAGTCCCTTTAGAATCGGCCAAAAGGTGTATTTATAGCCTCACATCGCATCTGTCACGTGCCCCCACACGCCCGCGTGGGCTGCGGGAATTTCCGAGCGATGATTCGCTACAAGATCGCTACTGACACCTTGCTACGAGTACTTTTTTACTACAGTGATTTCCACAAACGCGATGATAAACATTCTCCTCTTAAGGCCACACGATCGGGCACAAGATCATATGGTAGGCTATATGGGTTTTTCCTTCATCAATGCGTCTTGAAAGGTCTTGAAATCTTTACAAAGAGGAGGAATGTGGAGACATGGCTGCCTTTGTGCCCTTCCATTAATAACTTGGCTTACAAAACTATGGAAGTTGGCACATATCTCCTCATACACGAACTCCTCTTGTGTCTTCCAACTTGATTTGCACAAGAACTCCCAATATTATGCCATGATAGCCTATCTTCGCTCCCTTTTGAAATCCCAATGCCTTCACAACCTATATGCATAAAAAGAACACCCAATACACGAAATGAGATATAAACCGTATAAAATATGATGCTCAATGTATGTAAAACATGCATAAAAACATGTTCATTCAAGCACTTATCATAGGGTTATGAGGCTAAGTATGAAGGAAAAGAAGCCAATGTGGATTACAATGCACCGGGTTTTAGAGGAAATCTTGCTAAGGTTCAAGCGTGAAGACATAGGTTGATGTGAGATGCTAGAGTGTGTGCCAACCTCCTCATATTCGAGTTTGTCACATCCATTTGGAGGGGTACAAAGACAGTCACACTTGAGCATTCCGACTTATGCACATAGAATAAGAGCTCCACCAACATGCCTATCATTGAAGAAGCAAGTGATCCACGATGTGAACGTGTGCCCGTTTGCGTTACTCCGATGAAAGTATGGATTCGGGAAGCTATTTTAGGACGGCACTGTAGCAGAGCAATGTAGCAACACGTTAGCAAATACTGTAGCAGCACTGTTCACAACCGGCCGAGAAAACAGAAGTTCAGAGAATCCACACGGGCGTGTGGAAATTGTCCATGCCTGTGTGGAAATTCCGCATAGGCGTATGAAGCATCCACGGCCGTGTAGTCGTCTGATTCCAGCCCTATTTAAAGCAAATCAGCCCCGATTTTAGTATTCTTTTCTCCATCTTTTCCCCAACTTGAGAGAGGGCTTCGGCTAGGGTTTTGAGGGGTATTGGCCAAGGTTTTTGAGAGGTTCTACGGCTCCGACATTGTCATTCCTGAGGAAGAAGGTTGGTAGGGGAGCTTTCGTCGAGGCGTATCCTATACCGGACGAGGAAATCCTTGGACGACGAGTAGAGGACTTTCCACAAGACCATCGACACGACTATCGAGGGGTTTCTTTATGTATTCATTGCTTTTTACATTCTATTTCTTTTGTTTGTACTTAGCTCCATGGAGAGCTAAACCCCCTAGTGGGTACTTGGGTATTTTTTTGCACCCCTAGGATGTATTTGTTTCTTTGAATCTCTTTTATTATGCTTTCAATAAATTGATGTTGATTGTGAGTTCCAACCTTGAATGCTTGTTTGTATGAACATTTCCCCTAGAGTGACACTAGGTTTGAGAGTTCTCATTGGTAACCTTGTGAGTGAGTGACACACCACGAGCATTAGACACAGCTAGGTTGGAGAGGGTTGAGAGGGTGAGTCGAGAGGTACAGGAGCATCCCCTTTCCCGTTCGATGTGATAGATTCTACCTGCATTACTCGAGTTCTTTGCGGCCATAACAGAGTGAATGGTCTAAGGGATGAACTTCACGGGGCTTAGTTGCGCATGACAACGGAGTGAAACGTTGAGGTGATCTTAGTATCTAGGGCTCAATTGTGGTTAAGGACCTTCCACCTGGACCAAAGGGTTAGGTCTATAATTAGGAAGAGATTTATCAATTGGAATCCCTAGAACTCATTGCAACCCTATGCGAGTGCGAGGTGTTGAGATTGTTTGATTTCTCCTCTATGACATGTATAGAGTTAGGCATAGTTGACCTTAGATTTGGGACTATGTCATTAAGGATTTCCATGACTCACCATTGCATTGATTAGGAAGCATAATAGAGGGTTCTTGCACTTGAAACAATTATCCTAGGCGGAGCATATCCGAGTACCCCATCTTTATCGATTGCTTTACCCCCTTTCTTTACTTTCGCTCTCTTACTTGTTGTTTTTATTGTTAAGAATTGAATCATTGTCACACTTATCATCATTTATTTTCACATAGCTAAGAATCGAATTAAGTATTTTTATTCCCTATTCCCTATTGATTCGATGCCCGCTCACCTGGGATTATTACTTTGACAAACCCGTGCATTTGCGGGATATACGCAAGGGGATCTTGTCATCTTAGCTCCATCAAATGCAACACTAGGAGTCAGGGGAGTATTGTTTTTATTGCTTCTCCCACATCTGAATTTAATTGATTTACATTATGAATGAGCTTGCATGTGTACATTGGGGACAATGTACAGCTTAAGTGTGGGTGGTAGTTTCATAGTGCACGCATCACTTTTATAGTTGTTTTGATTGATATACATGCTCAGATAGCCAATCGCGGTTCACCTTACATACATTGATTGTATTATTGAGTTTAGGAGATTTTTTTTTAACATTGAATGTTTTCATGCTCTAGTTTTAGCTTGAATTTCTAGGAATTCTTGCCCGATTGACACTTGTTGCACTACTCACTCTATGAACTCTTTTGGAAACTTATGTTTGATGTAAAAAGGACTAGTTATAGTTGTTTCTTGTGTTCATTCTGAAAAAAAATTGAAAAAATGAAAAGAAGGAACAAAATAGTTTTATTGTTTATTTGTGCTTGTTGGGTGGAAAGAGCTACCACCTATGAAGTATAAAGCTACTCTCATAAGTCGGATACTAGTTATGCCCTAATAAGAGAAAGAGCTATCTCATAGGATGAGTGAAAGCTACCACTCCGGCAGAAAGAGCTACCACTTCGAAAGTGTGAAAGACACCTTAGCGGCCGCTTTGGAAAGGGCTACCTTAGAAGATGTGTGAAGATACTACCATTTTTGAAAATTTTGTTACTTTTTGTAGATAAATAAGTCCCTTGTACTTAGAACAGTGAGGAATATACTTTGGGTTGTTTTGAGTGAGTTCACACACTTACACGATTTTGGCTTTGTTATCCTCTTTTATTCAAGTTTTTAGCTAGAGCATTGATTTTTCGTATTTAATGTGGAAATTTCCATTACTTGTAGAATGCCCTCTTTGTATGCTTTGGTGAACCTAAGGCCAAGCACTTCCAATATTTCCTTCATCCATGCACATAATGTTTTAATTTTTGCTTGAGGACAAGCAAAAGCTTAAGTGTGGGAGAGTTTGATAAGTGCTTGTGCGTTAGGAATGCGAAGCGTTCTTTCCTTATGTTGAGCATTGCTTTTCTTGGGTTTTAACGCTAATATGGGTGTATTTATGTTACTTTTATGCAGGTAGGGTTGTGAGGCCGATTATGATAGAAAGAAGCCAATGTGGGTCGTAATGCACTAATTTTTACTAAATCTTGCTAAGGTTCAAATGCGAAGACATAGGTTAGGTTCCAGATGCGCGAATGTGTGCCAACCTCCTCGTACTCTAGTTAGGACAACTATTTGGAGGGGCACAAGGGCAGTCACATTCATGCATTCCAACTTGTGGATATAGAACAAGATCTCCACCAACATGCCCGTTTGTGTTACATCGATGAAAGTATGGATTCGGGAGTATTTCAGGCTGGTACTATAGCACGATATTAAAGAAAACACTGTAGCAAAAATACTGCAGCAGCATTATTTACAGTCGGCCGAGGAAACAGGAAAACAGAGAATACACACGGGCATGTGGAAATTCCACACGCCCGTGTGAAAAATCCACAGGGGCGCCCACATGGGTGTGTGGATTCCCGATTCCAGCGCTTTAAAAGCCGATTTCAGCCCCGATTTCAATATTCTTTCTCCATCTTTTTCCCCAACTTGAGAGAGGGCGGTGATAAGTGCTTTA